>NC_133620.1:59280167-59580167 GCF_048593235.1 Sminthopsis crassicaudata
GGATTTGAACGTTGACTTTAGGCTAAAAATTAAATGAACAACAAAATGAGACTGCTTCTCAAGTTTTCATAAGTTATAAAATAAATAGGCTAATCCACAGAAGACACTTCTGTGGCATGAATTTTTTTTTTTGCTCACAAGCCCTTCACTTATCCCTTTGGTATCAGAAGAGAAAGAAGATACTATGATTTTTTTTTTTGATGAGGCCATATAAAATGAGCTATAAATTTTTAATGAAGGTAGAAATAAAGACCTAAACTGGCAAAAACAAACAAACAAGGAACTAAGAGAAATAAGTCCTATCATACCTGGCTCTCATAGCCAGAGGGAAAGAGAAGGTTCAATAGCACCTAAGATAGTCCATGTGAAGGAGTGGACCAGGTGTGCCCTGATAGCATTTAGAAATCAATTGCACCTAGCAAGTATGATTAGGCAAACTCTTCTTTGCTATCAGTGGGAAGCAATAGATCAGGGCAGGAGTGAAGTGACTAGGATTGGCAGTAAGGATAAAAAGTTGGTGGATACGGAGGAATGTGGCGAGGATCTGGGAAAGAAAAAAACAGATGGCTGTGAATTCAGTGAGCCATGCAAACATCAGTATCAAATGTGTCAAAATAAATACAAGGAAATGAGGCAGGTATAAAAGTCAATACTCAGTGAACCAGAGCAGCAAGAAGCATAGTCTGTGTAATAAGTAATGGTCAGTCTGGATAGATGCAGACTAAGCAGAAAAGTTCAAGCAGATGTAGAGTCTGAATACATGTATAGGATTCAAAGCAAATTTGAGCAAAAGGACAAGCAGGTGGACATCAGCCATGAGAAGACACCTGATGGGAATCTAGATGGGATGATACCAGGGGCAGTACATCAGGATGTGGTCAAATTAAGCATCTCCTCACAGCAATATTAGTAGAGTGTGACCTTTGATCTAAGGACAATTTTTTTTTCTTGTATCTGTTTTCAAGTACTCCTTTTTGGTGCTAGTGGATACATAAAAGCTTCTCCTAAAAGTTTTTTTCCTCTGAAGTTATACCCCTAAGTTGTTTGTGATGAATGGTTATAGAATAAACAGAGGACTACCTAGATCTTCACATTTCCAACAAAAAAATTTCCAAACCATAATGCAATAAAGAAAAGATTTCATCTTTTGAAAACAACCATATCATTCTTATTCTACCATCAATTTTCACTAAATTCGTAGTGTTTGTATATAAAATATAGCCGATAGTATAAGTGCTGCCCTGATATACAGAAAAGAATAAAAGGATCAGAGGTAAGCCTCCTCCACTCTGGAAGGATTCTCTATAAGGCAGAGAAGCTAGTCTAAGACAGGACTTCTTAAACTTTTTCCATTCATGACCTCTTTTCACCTGAGAAATTTTTACTCAACCTTGGATATATAGGTGTACAAAATATAGGTGTAAAAAATACAAATCAAACACTTAATGATAATAAATCATAAATTTATTTTAATATAATTCATTGGTATACAAATAATTTTGCCATTTATTAAAGATGAAAACAAACTTGCATACTAATGAGATGAATATGCTTATTTATTTTTATATAAAGAATTAAATCTTGGCAGAATATTTGATACCTCTTACTGTTGCCAAATTTTTCTACAACCCCCACATTTGGTTACATGGCCCCATATAAGGTCATAATCCACAATTTAAGAAGTTTTGGTCTAAACCAGGGGTCAGTAAATTATGTCCCATGGGCCAAATCCAGCTTACATGCTTGTTTATTTTTCTTGATATTTTAAAATAAGCTTTATTGTATTTTAAACTATGAACACAGTTCTTACATCATGAACTGTACAAAAACAGGTGGCAAGAACAGGTCACTGAGTAATAGTTTGCAGATCTTTGATCTAGACCATCAGCCTGGAATCAGGGATTCCTTTTGTCAAAGGCTTGTGTTAATAAGCTAGTGATGGCTGAAACCAAGAAGGAGTAATCTATTAAAACGTACGAAAGAGAGTTCAACAACCATAGTAAAAACTAAGGATGAAATTCCATCTGTAGAAATCTTAAGAAGTTTGGAAAAGAACTTAATCATTAAATATGATTTTTATTCTTTTTTACTCTTTCCACTAAGTGGAGTCATTAAAGACCCCAACCAAAAGAAAATGAGCTATATTGTCTATATGGATGAACTTGCTTTACACATAAAAGCAAAACCTAACATTGTATCTCTATTCCTCAAGGATCCTAGACTGGGAAGTTTTCTTTGGATCATGCATGTACCTCTTACCAAGAGAGTTTGGGAAATAAGATAAAGCCAGAATGCTATTCTGACTCATTGGAACCAAACATTTAAGCCCTTAAAGGCTGGAGTCATTGCTGATTCTTCTGAGTCTGCCTTAGTGTCTCATTGGCTAAAAATATGGGAAACTCCAGTACTACTTGTTTCTGCTTGTTTGTAAATTCTTGCTTCACTTAAGATTGACTAGAGTTGGAGAACTGAGGATGATGAACTGTGAATGATTCAGTTCTTCTCAGCAATACATAGATCTAAGACAATTCAAAGGACTTATATGCTATCCACCCCTATTTTAAGAACTGATGGAGACTGACTGCAAATTGAAAAGTACTTTTTTTTTTATTCTTTATTTTTCTTGGGGATTTAGTCAGGGGGTGGGTAGGTCTGTGAAGTTTTTCTTTTTCCAATGTGACTAACATGGAAATATGTTTTGCATGACTGCTAAATCAAATTGCTTGTCTTCTCAGTGAGAGGGAAGGAGAGAATTTGGAAATCAATTTAAAAAACAAATAAATGTTAAAAATTGTTTTTGCATAAAATTGGGAAAAATAAAATATTTTAAAGTAGAATTAAAGAGACAAAAATTTTTTTCCAGATTTAAAATTATACCATAAAGCAGAAATTACCAATACTATTTGGAACTGCTTTAGAAATATTATATCAATGAAATAGGCCTATTTTGTTTTTCTTTTTTTTTTTTCAAGTTGGGGGAGGGCACAGGAGAAGAGAGTAAAAGCAAATGCTTAATAATTGAAAAAAATGATTTTTGAAAACTATTTATATCTTTAGACACCATTACTCTCTTAAATTAATCCCCTACTCCAGTCAGACTGGTTATGTCAGTATCCACTAATTAAATTCCTAACTGCTGAATCATTTTCCCCTAAGTAGATCTTACCACAGAGTATTATCATAAATATCTTTTTTAAATTTTCTAGTTGCATTAAATTGAATTACTTCCCTCTTTTATATAGCAAGTAAAAGCCAAAATCCAACTTCAAGGATGATTCAGTCTAGCTCTCTTATTTTGTAGATCAAGAAATCAAGACCCCAAAACATTAACTATCTTGATCAAATTCAGTCCAAAATTTGCAAGTATAGGTCATGTCTTGAAAGTATTCCTAATTATTATCAATCCTGTACTTTTCTCCCACTCTATTTTGATCAAAGCAACAATAATAGACTTTGATAACAAATTCCAAAATGATCCAGTGTCATTTAAATAATTATTTGAGCATCATGTTTTCAGAAGTTAAAAAAATAGAGAAAAGTAAAGTGAATCCTTGTTTATCATGCCACAGAATACTGGAATTTAAGAATTGGAAGGAACTTCAAAGCCCATCTGGTCCAACCCATTCTTGACCAAGAATCCCCTCTAAACATTCACAAAAAAAGTGGCTATCTAGCCTTAGCTCAAAGACATGTAGTCAGAGAAAGGAAGACCATTCTACTTTGGGATGGCTCAGATTTTTAATGAAACTTCTTGCTGCAAACCTAAAATTGCCTCCTTTCAGCTTCTACACATTGCTTCTGAGTCTGCCCTGTTACATCAAAACAAATCTAATCTTTCTTCCTTATGCCATCTCTATAATACCTAATGTCAGCTATCCTTTCTCTCTGAGTCTTCTCTTCTCCAGACTAAGCATTCAATTCCTTGAACTAATCTACATAGAAACTTGATGTTCTTTAATTGCCTACCTGCCATCCTCTGGAAGCTTCCAGGTTTATCAATGTTTGTCCCAAAAATGTGACACTAATAACGGAATGTAAAATTTTGAAAATGACTTAGACCACCTGAGTATAATTTCTTATTCCTGAATAACTCCTAACCTACAGAAATGTCTATGATCTCACTAACTTTCTTGGCTCCCTACATGTTGTTGATTTACCATTGTAGTCCTCTAAAATCTTAAGATCTTTTTCAGATAAGTCTGAAAAGTATGACAATACACTCCAGCTTTATAGGAGGAATGTTTTGAAGCTCCCATTCCTTTATGACACTTCAGGAGCATTTCAGTAAAGTCCCCTGCTTTGGTCTAATTTTATCCTCTGGCTAACTATTGAAGGTAAACTCATAATATGATAGTATACTTAGAAAACTCCAGGTATTCTACTAAAAAACTATTAGAAATAATCCACACCTTTAGCAAAGTTGCAGGATACAAAATAAACCCACGTAAATCATCAGCATTCTTATATATCGCTAACAAAATACAACAGAGTTACAAAAAGAAATTCCATTTAAAGTAATTGCCAATAGTATAAAATATTTGGGAGTCTATCTGCCAAGGGAAAGTCAGGAATTATATGAGCAAAACAACAAAACATTTTCCATACAAATAAAGTCAAATCTAACCAACTGGAAAAATATTAAGTGCTCTTGGATTGGGTGAGCAAATAAAATAAAGATGACAATACTCCCTAAACTAATCTCTATTTAGTGCTATACCAGTCAGACTCCCAAAAAACTATTTTAATGACCTAGAAAAAATAACAACAAAATTCATTTGGAAGAACAAAAGGTCAAGGCTTTCAAGAGAACTAATGAAAAAAATCAAATGAAGGTGGCTTAGTTGTACCTGATCTAAAATTATATTATAAAGCAGTGGTAACTAAAACCATTTGGTATTGGCTAAGAAATAAACTAGTTTATCAGTGGAATAGGTTAGTTTCACAGGACAAAATAGTCAATAACTTTAATAATCTAGTGTTTGACAAACCCAAAGACTCCAGCTTTTGGGATAAGAATTCATTGTTTGACAAAAACTGTTGGGAAAATTGGAAACTAGTATGGCAGAAACTAGGCATTGACCCACACTTAACATCATACACCAAGATAAAGTCAAAATGGATTCATGATCTAGGCATAAAGAATGAGATCATAAATAAATTAGAAGAACATAGGATAGTTTACCTCTCAAACCTGTGGAGGAGGAAGGAATTTGTGATCAAAGAAGAATTAGAGTTCATTATTGATCACAAAATAGAAAATTTTGATAATATCAATTTGAAAAGTTTTTGTACAAACAAAACTAATGCAGATAAGATTAGAAGGGAAGCAATAAACTAGAAAAACATTTTTACAGTCAAAGGTTCTGACAAAGGCCTCATTTTCAAAATATATAGAGAATTGACTCTATAAGAAATCAAGCCATTCTCCAATTAATATGAATAGACAATTCTCAGATGAAGAAATTGAAACTATTTCTATCCATATGAAAAGATGCTCCAAACCATTATTAATGAGAGAAATACAAATTAAGACAACTCTGAGATACCACTACACACCTGTCAGATTGGCTAGAATGACAGAGAAAGATAATGCGGAATGTTGGAGGGGATGTGGGAAAACTGGTACACTGATACATTTTTGATGGAATTGTTAATACATCCCGCCATTCTGGAGAGCAATTTGGAACTATGCTCAAAAAGTTATCAAACTGTGCATACCTTTTGATCCAGCAGCGTTGCTACTGAGTTTGTATCCCAGAGGTCTTAAAGAAGGGAAAGGGACCTGTATGTGCAAGAATGTTTGTGGCAGCCTCTTTGTAGTGGCCAGAAACTGGAAACTGAGTGGATGCCCATCAATTGGAGAATGGCTGAATAAATTGTGTTATATGAATGTTATGGAATATTATTGTTCTATAAGAAATGACCAGCAGGATGAATTCAGAAAGGCCTGGAGAGACTTACATGAACTGATGCTGAGTGAAATGAGCAGGACCAGGAGATCCTTATATACTTCAACAACAATACTATATGATGATCAATTCTGATGGATGTGGCCATCTTCAACAATGAGATGAACCAAATCGGTTCCATTTGTTCAATAATGAAAAGAACCAGCTACACCTAGAGAAAGAACTCTGGGAAATGAGTGTGAACCACTACATAGCATTTCCAATCTTTCTATTTTTGTCTGCCTGCATTTTCAATTTCCTTTACAGGCTAATTGTACACTATTTCAAAGTTTGATTCTTCTTGTGCAGCAAAATAACTGTATGGAACATGTATACATATATTGTATTCAACATATACTTTAACATATTTAACATGTATTGTTCTACTTGCCATCTGGAGGAAGGGGTTGGGGGAAAGAGGGGAAAAGTTGGAAAAGAATGTTTTGTAAGGGTCAATGGAAAAATCACCCATGCATAGATCTTGTAAATAAAAAGCTATAATAAAAAAAAGAAAAGAAAAAGCAAGAAGTAAATTAATATAATGATTTAAAAAAAAAAGTAAACTCATTCTGAGAAGATAGCAGAGTAGGTCAGAAATTTCAAGGTTCTCCAAAATTCCTCCACAAACCGAAAAATGAAATGAATGCAGAGCAACAAAAATGTATTGTATACAAAAACAATTGTATTCCTAAGATAATTAGAGAGATCCTCAGAAAAGACAGGTCCTCCAAGGGCTGAGGTATGGCATGAGTGAAATGTAGACACCTCCAGGCCTACTCCACTGAATACACAAATAGCTGGGAAGCAAGTTAAGGCACAAGACACTTCACTTAACTGAAAGGCCTCAAGATATTTCACAACATGGAAATATTGCCTTTTTTGGGTTCTTGAAAATCATGTGACCTAAGAGTTTAGGAGGTGAGAGGGGAAGGGAAGAAGGAACAGAGAAACAAACAGAGTCAGAAAGAATTGGACTGATAAGAGAGACTGAAAAAGTTTATTTCATCATGTCCAAAGGTCTCCTGACTTTTGAAATCTTATCATTTGATCCTCTTGTAATGAAGAAGTATAATCAAAAAGCTGCAAGAAAATTCTTCTGATAGACCAATTTCACTTTCAAGAGCTTTTCATTCTGGTAGATTTCCAGTTATGACCAAAAAAAGGCTCAATTTTTAATATTTTGCTTTAACTAAGTATAAGTATTTGGCTTCTGGATTTTAAAGAAAAGTGATTTAAAAAAAGAGAGATAGCAGCAGATCATCTACTTTATGCTAACAAGGTAAGCTTACTGAGGCACTGTGAATAAATGTTTACATTGTTTGGTTTGATTATATAGTGGTTTGCTTTTTTAATATCTGGTCTCTTAGGCAAGAAAACAGCAATTATGATTTGGACTGCTCAGTTTTAACTTATTCTGCACATCAGGGTTATAGCAGGAAATAGAGAATTTCACTAACAGGTGAAAACACAATAGGAAATCATTGTCAAAATATTCATCTGGAAAGAATGTCTGAGTGAAATCACAGAATCAGGATTTCTGCCATTCTCTAGTCACTATAGGGTCCTATTTTTCTCTCTAGAGTTCTTATGGTGTTTACACTTGGGATAAGTGTCTCTGCTGGGCTTAGTTGGGTTCCAAATGTCTGCTCTTCTCTGTGACCCTTCTCTCAAAAACTGGAATTAATTTTCTCTGAATCCCCACTAAGCTTTCTCTGATGCCATATAATGTTTAGTTGTCTCCTTGCTGCCTGTGTATTTGCAGTTGCCTAGAGAGAATGTATCCCAGTTTCCTGTGTTCCCTGTCCATGTGCCTCAAATATCATTGTGTTCTGGGACCACTTTTCACAAGGAAACTGAGTCCCTCAAATTATACTCACAAGGGGGTCCAAAAAAAAAAAAAAAAAGCAATACAAGGACATTCTCAAGGTCTCTCTTAAGAACTTTAGTATCAATTGTATGACATGAGAGATAATAGCACAGGACTACCCAGCATGGTATGCTTTCATTCGAGAAGGTGCTGTGCTCTGTGAGCAAAGCAGAATTGAATTAGCTCAGAAGAATTGTGAGATGCTCAAAATTAGAGATTCTACCCTAAATGTTCATTTGTATTCATTATTTGTGTGTGACCTATGGCAAAGCATTCTGAGCTCCTATTGGTCTGATCAGCCACAGATACATTGTAATTGGTCTCTTTACATAGTAATGCCATTTTGGTCCTCATTGAGTATGAAAGATAAAAACCTACCAAATGCTGATAGACTTACTTATGTTTTTAAAGAGTCTCCAAAAGAATTATAAATGATACTATCTCTTTCAGTTCAGAAAAAGGTCCCTCACATTTGGTTAAGGCATAATTTAGTAAAGTTAACATATCTTTGTACTCATTAACAAGTTATTGACTCATTCATTCCATTATCTGATTCCACTTTCTTTTATTAGAAGGATAATTAATTCGTTATCTGATTCCACTTTCTTTTATTAGAGGATAATTAATTATGTTATCTGATTCCACTTTCTTTTATTAGAAGGATAATTAATTCTGTTATCTGATTCCACTTTCTTTTCTTAGGAGGGAAATCCCATTGTGATATTGGGAAATATTGTGATAAAAACTCCTTTGTTTTCTTGGACGAAGAAGTCTTACTTAACGAGATCATGGCCAAACAAGTAGCAATCATTGGAGCTGGTGTGAGTGGTCTGATCTCTATCAAATGCTGTTTGGAAGAGGGACTGGAGCCCATATGTTTTGAGAGAAGTGATGACATTGGGGGTTTATGGAAATTTATTGTGAGTATATGGTTTCCCTGAGGCTCCTCCCTGAGATTTAATAGGTTAATACATTTCTGATCATGCAGGATTGTGTCTACTTTGAACCCTATAAATGAAGGTGCTTGTTTGTACCAGTCTATAAAAATAAGTCTGACTCTTAAATCTGTCACTTACTAGCTAACTGGAGAATTGACCTTTCCAGGGTTCAGTTTCCTTATCTTAAAAGGAAGTGACTGGACTATGTAATATCTAAAGGGTCTTCTAACTCTAGCATTCTTTGATTTGGGGATTCAATACAACAGTAAGTTTAGTATGAAAGAACAAGTAAATGAATAAGTGGCATTAAAAAAAAAAAAAAAAAAAAACTAAGGAGATCCCATGAAGTAATAATAGATGCATAAAATCCCAAAGGAGGGAGATGATAGTTAATATTTAACAATAGCTAATCTTCCATCCAACAGTTAAACCCTAGAGTTAATCTTCACTGGACAGACCAAATCTGTAATATTATTTGCAAACCTCTGCTATTAGCCAGGCATTCCAGTCATCAGACTTTCCTTTGCTCAGTGCCTCATCAGACATGGGATGGGGAATTGAGCAGACTGGGATCTCCTTGGAGACAGAGTAGCAGCAATGTTAGTAATAACAATAATTATAAATTAATATTTTATCTAGATTTTATGCAGAGGTTTGGGCAACTAGGTGACATATTAGAGTATGTAATGGACCTAGATCTAGGAAGACTCATCTTCTTCAGTTCAAGTCTGCTCTCAGATACTTCCTAGCTGTGTCACCCTGAGCAAGTCACTTAACTCTGTTTGCACCTGTAAAATGAGCTGGAGAAGGAAGTGGCAAGCTGCTTCAGTATATTTGCCAAAAAAACTCCCAATGGGGTCACAAAGACTCAGACATGGCTGAAATGACTGAACAATACTAATTATATGTTAATACTAATAATAGCTAGTACATATATAGTGCTTTAAGTTTTGCAAAGTGCTTTACAGTTATTATTTTATTTGATCCTCACAATTCTGGGAGATAAATTCTACTATTATTCCTCATTTTACATATGAGGAAACTGAAGCAGAAAGTGACCGAATAACTTTTTCCAGAGCCATGTAATTAGAAAGTATCTGAGAAAGGAAATGAACTCAGGGTTTCCTAACTCCATGGACAATGTTCTATACTGTATCGCCTCATGTAATACACAAACTTCAAGACTTATAAAGTATTTGGATTATAACAAGTCTATAATATAAGAAAAAATTCACACAAATATTCCAGGAGGCAATACTGAATTCTGCTCTCTCTCTCTAAAAGTTGACTTTCCCATTCCAGGAAACCTCTGGACATGGAAAGACTCAAGTCTACAAATCTGTGGTGACCAATATCACCAAGGAGATGAGCTGTTTCAGTGACTTCCCCTTCCAGGAAGATTATCCCAATTATATGAACCAAGCAAAGTTTTTGGTATATCTTCGCTCCTATGCTAAGCACTTTGACCTTCTGAAATACATTCACTTAAAGGTAAGAAACCTTAGGATGCTGAGGACTGAAGGAACAGATATTACTCCTGTTAGCAGGGCAACCAGCTCGTGGAAAGGAAAAATCTGAGGGAGGTCCTTCCAGAATCTCTCTCCATATAAAAGAAGCAAAGAGGACAAAAGGGAAGATGCTTCTCTCAGATTTCTCGTAGGATTCGTGCTCAAACTGAATCATTTCTCACCTCCTCTTATTAATTCTTTCCCCCCAGAAACCAAGAGTATATATCCAAAGCAGACATTTCCCAACACATCCTCTCTCTCTTGATTTGTTTTTCCTTTTTTGCTTGCTAGACCAGAGTTTTAAACTTTTTGCATCTGCAACCCCTTTTCACCTGAGAAATTTTTCCACAACCCCAAGTATATAGATATAAAAAAGATACACCCATCAAACATTTAGTGATAATAAATCACAAAAAAAATTGATTTTTAAAATAATCCTTTGATATATATACAATTTTACAACTTAATAAAAATGACAGCAAATTTGCATACTAAGAGGTAGATGTGCTTGTTTATTTTTACATAAAGAATTAAATCTTGGTGGAATATTCGATACTATAGTACACAGAGTATTCAGAAATCTTTTACTGTTGTCTGATTTTTCACAATCCTCCTCCCCATTCAGTTACTTACAGTTTAAGAAATTTAAACTTTGGTGTAGAGAACTGAGCACTGAATTCAGAGTCAGAGGATGTGGTTTCAAATTCCAACTCAACTATTTTCTGCCCCTGTAACTTTGTACAAGTCACTTGACCTCAGTTTCCTTATCTATAAAATGACATCCTCTAAAATTCCTTCAGTTAGAAATCTATGATCCTATTTATAAATCTTTTCAATCAATACAAGATATCTTTGGTAGTAAACTGGAAGAGATACTTGTCCTAGGAAATTGACAAAGACCTCTCCCTTCAGACTTTCAGACAGAACATGCTAGGATTTAGAAGAGTTAAAATCAAGGCTATTAGAATCAGGTAAACTGAGAGGCTTTGGAAATTTACTTCATCCACTAAGTCACCAGGCTATACTAATGAGTAGGGAGAGATTTATTTTGATTTCTTTTTTTTTTTTTTTTCAGTAAAATGTCTATGGGAGTTGCACAATTGTTAAAATACTAAAATATGGGTCAGCTAAATATCTCAGTGTCCTGGAGTCAAGATGATCTGAGTTCAAGTCCAGATTGAGACCCTTACCAGCTGTGACCCTGGGCTTAAAACAGTAGGAAGGAAGGAAGGAAGGAAGGAAGGAAGGAAGGAAGGAAGGAAGGAAGGAAGGAAGGAAGGAAGGAAGGAAGGAAGGAAGGAAGGAAGGAAGGAAGGAAGGAAGGAAGGAAGGAAGGAAGGAAGGAAGGAAGGAAGGAAGGAAGGGAGGAAGGGAGGAAGGAAGGAAGGAAGGAAGAAAATGGAGAAAAAGAAAAAGTTTATAAAAACATATGCATAAGGAAAAGTGCTGATAAATGTTTAACAACTGACTCATGTTTAAAAATTTACTCTTCCTCCAAAAAAAAAAAGGATATATTTTTAAGTTTAATCTGCATTACATTTTCTCCATTAGTTTCTTATGTCTAGATAATAAAACAATGTCAAACTCTAATTTGCAGCAGTTGCCAATTTCCTAAGTCTAAATGGTCACACTGAAAATTTAATATTTAGAAGAGATAGTACAAGATGCTTGCAGTACCACCTTTCCAGTAAATCCCGATTTTTTTTTTACTGAATCCTTGAAGGCATGAGATATTTACATGTATCCATCTCTCAATGTTGCTGTTCTAATACATTTTCCCTCTCTAGAACATTTAAGATTTTGATGGATATTATGACTAGATAACATCAGTCAATCTCACGTTTGGCACTTTCTTTGGTATCAATCCCAGTGTTTCGTCCTCAGTTCTTACAGGAAGAAGGTGTTTCTATGCTTCCTTTCAGACAACTGTGCACAGTGTGACAAAGTGTCCAGACTTCTCTGCTACTGGCCAGTGGGAGGTGGTGACAGAGAAAGAGGGGAAGCAAGATACAGCTGTCTTTGATGCAGTCATGATCTGCACGGGGCTTTTGTTGAATCCTCACTTCCCTCTACAATCCTTCCCTGGTAAGTTAATTAGTGTGGTCTGAACAGAGGCTACTCTGCCAGGCTTTTTTAGAGAAAAGCATTTCATTCACAAATATTTTAACCATTGTCATAAGCAACTCCAGAGGCATCAAAAACCTCCTGCAGGGTACACGTATCCACAATATTTCCAAATACTGCTTGAATCAGACTAAAATGTAAAATTGGGATATGTTTTACAAAATAAATACCAACAACAGAACATATATAATGTTAATATGTGCTATAGCAGGATTCTGGGGTATGGTTTAATGGCCCATTTCTATTTGACACCACTGATCCATCACAAAATGAAGATAAAATGTACCTGTAAGGACTTGCAAAAGAATCAATTGTCATTTAAATGTAAGACACCTCTGGTAGTCATCATCATCATTAGAATAGTAGTAATTGTAGGAATAATAACAATATTAATAATTCAGAAGCTCTGAATCTTTCCTATTCCCAGGGTATTTGTCTATCATGGTGGACCTCTTTAGCCAAACAGACCAAGCAGGAGAGGGCAGTTCTCTACAGGAAAGATTCTCATTCTGTATATATCACAGTTATGTAGGTAAAAAGAGTAATTATTGAGTTGTAGGAAAATGTATTAATTATTTCACTGTTTGAATCTAACCTAACATGGCAAAAAATCAGACTTAAATTGCTTGGACATCAAATTAGTTTAATGTTTAACTTAGGACTCCAGGTTATGCTGACTCCAAAAAACTTCAAAGAGCCAAAGACTGATACTTGGAATTTCTAATTTCCTAGAAATAGATTTTAATTAATCTAGGCAAAATGTAATTAATGAAGGTAAATTATTTGGAAACATTACATGTCAATCAATGAGATGCTTATTTCTTTTCTTTAAATCTATACTACAAACAGCAGATGGCCAAGTAACTAGACATGGAGTTGGGAAGACCTGTATTCAAACTCTACTTCCAATACTACTTAGCTGTATGATTCTTCACAAATCATCCACCTCTCTGAGTCTCATCTATATTTCCTTATTTCTTCACCTATAAAAATAGCAGTTATAATAATGTCTGTGGTACCTATCACATTGAGTTGTTATGAAGCTCTAAATAGATAATGTACTTTGAACATTTATACGTGTTTTGTAAGTATGAGAAAGTCAGTAGGGATTGTAGACAGAGTGCTGAATGTGGGATCAGGAAGACTTGTATTTTGATCCCACCTCACATGCATTAGTTGTATGATTGGGCAAGTGACTTAAACTCTTGGGGCCCTCGGTTTCCTTATCTGCCTGCCTCACAAAGTGATCATGAAGATCAGAGAAGATAATGGATTAAAAGTGCTTTGTAAACTTGAAAGCACTATACAGTTGTGAATTATAATTATTATACTGTAGTAATGATATGTTAAATAAATGATTTTCTTTTTGGAGCTTTTAGAGAAAGTTTTTCTAATTCTTTCTCTGAGAATTCCTCTTTGGGCCCCAAAGCCCTACAAAGAGTACCTTTGCAACTTTACAGAATTATTTTATTAGTTTTTAACATTGCCCCTTTTTCATATAGGCAGTGCTTAGACTATTTCTCCTCTTTGAGAATAACTGGCCAATGATGCTAAGTCAACATCTACACACTATCAACAGAATCTTTTAAAATTTGTCAGGTTCTTTTTTTAAAAAAAACTATCAGCTTAGTCAAAAGACAAAAAAACATGGGGGATAGAAAACTATCCCTCAAATCAGAAACACTTGCATTCAAGCCTTGCCACTCACATACAATAATGGCAAGACCTGGAAAACACTTAATATTTCATATCCCATTAAATGGCTGATTTAACAACCTGCTCACCAATTCAGAGAGTTTTCACAAAGAGAGTTCTAGATCAGAGGAGAGGGATCTGAACCAAAAGGGGAAAAAAAAGTAATCAAATTTCCTTTGACAAATTCTTTATAATTTAATCCAATCTGCAAGATGTGGTTTATTTTCCCCCCTCACTGAAGTAGGCAGTTGTTTTGAATATACTGATTAAAGGAACTGTTTAGTGATAACATTATCATTAGACTCAGAGAGTTCCTTATTCAATCTGTGTTTCATAATAAAAGTTCATATTACATAGCACTTTACCATTTATAACATGCTTTTTCACAACTCCCTGGTGAGGTGATTGGTTGATTAATGGGGTAAATATTGTTTTTCCCATTTCACAGATGAGAAAACTGAGTTCAGAGAGGATAATTAACTTGCCCATAGTCCTTGGATTACTACAAAAAGAACTGAAGCTAGAACTCAAACCTAGCCAGTTCTTGTGATTCTAAATTCTATATGATTTTCCTCACACCACACTATCTCATGTGAAATTTAAAATAATTAGGTTAGAGAGGATTCTGGTAAGATGGTGGAATAGGTCAGAAAATTTGCAGCTCTCCAAATTTCCTCCACAAAAAAATAACGAACATTGCCTCAGAACAGCCAGAATAAATACCGGTAAAACATTTGTTCTTCTAAGACAATTTGAGAAGACTCCAAGAAAAACCTGATCTCCTGTGGCTGAGGTTGTGTATGAGTAAAGTGCAAACATTTCCTGGTGACTGTGCAGAATTCACAAACAAGTCCTGGAGACAGCTGGATGGAGAGGCAGCCTTGGCCTTAGAAACTTTCATTTTGCAAACTGTGTTGTAGTCTACTGCCAAGTAGGGGAAGAGTGAAAGACCTTCTGCTGTGGAGGAATGCCAAGCACAGCTGTGCTAACCAGAAGTACCTCAAGCTAGGCTATAGGAGAAGGGCTAAAATACACCTGGGAGTGCAGCAGTGAGGGATGAGGACCCTGATGGCTATGGGCATTTGCAGGACAGCAGAGTCCCTGATTTCAATTCCAGAGTAGAAAGGACAACTGTAGGTTATAGCCACTGCAGTGAGTAAAAATCATTTACAGGACAGTGTGACTGGGGGCCTTATCTATGGCTTTGGAGTAGAGAGGTAAGCCCAAGATTCAACCCTGAAACACACCTCAGAAAATAACAATAAGGACATGAGACTTGGGGCATCATTCTCCATACTTGGGACTACAACTTCATTATAACAAATGCTTCTAAAAATAAAATAAAACTAAACAAATAAACAAAAATGAGTAAGCAAAGAAGAAAGAACCCAATTATAGATCATTACTATGGGGATAGAAATATGGATCCTATCCAGAGAAATATAATAGAACTTAAAAAAGGCACCCCCTTTTCAATGAGAAATGTCAACTGATCCTAAACACAAGGGGTTCTAAGAACTTTAATAAACTTTGATTTATTGAAATAAAGAACTTTTAAAAAATAAAATGAGAGATTAGGGAGAAATTAGGAAAAAATAAGAGCAATCCCAAGAAAATTATGAGAAGAAGGCCTCCCAGTTTGACATAGAAAATCAAACACGCAAAAAAAATAACTCCTTGAAAACTAAAATTGGGCAAGGGAAAGCTAATGACAGTCTAAGACACCAAGAAATCATTTTTAAAATCCAAAGAATGAAAAGTAGAAAAGAAAATGAAAAATTCATGAAAAAAATTGATCTGAAGAACAGATAAAGAAGAAATAATATTAGAATAGTCAAACTACCTGAAAATTATAATAAAAATAACCTTGATACAATATGACAAGAAATTATCAAGGAAAAGTGAACATGAAAACAAAGAAAAAATAGAAACAAAAATCCAACAATCACCACCTGAAAAAGATCCTGGGAAGGAATCTTACAGGAATATCATATCTAACTTTTAAAATGTGGAGAAAATATCAGAAAAAAAATTTTTATATCATGGAATTACACCCAAGACCTACCAAGTATTATATTGAAGAAGTGTAGGTCTTGGAATACTATATTCCACAAAGCAAAATAGCTGGGGTGACAACCAAGGGTAACATCCAGGAAAATTAAATATAATCCTGGATGAAAAAAAAAAAATGTGCTTAATGTACTAAAAGATTTTCAAGTCTTTGTGACAAAAATCCCAGAACTTAAGAGGAAAATAAACATATAATATCGAGAAATATAAAGTAAACATTGAAGACCAATTATGAAGTATTCAGCAAAGTTGAATGATTTACTTCACATATGTGAAAATATTAGTGGTACTCTTATGATTGTTGTTATTTGGGTAGTTTGAAAGAAAGGCTTGGGCTAATCTGCCCAAGCTAATCTGAGTATGATGAGCAAAACTGTAGGAGAGATAAAAAAAAGAATGATCATTATATAAATGAGGGATAAAAGGAAGAGTTGATACAGAAAAAGCTATTAAAGGGGAAGTAGTGCTGAAACCTTACTCTCATTGGGAATGGATTAAAGAAGGAAGTGTGTGTGTGTGTGTGTGTGTGTGTGTGTGTGTATGTGTATCATATATAAAAGTATATGTCAGAGAAAGACAGAGAAAGAGACAGAGAGAAGGGTATAAAAGTCTTCTAAATTCAGAAGGAAATAGGAGACCAAGAAGTATGGTGGAAGGAGAGGATAAGGGAGATATTCTTAGAGGGGTGAGGGGTTGAGAAATAGAAAGGCTAGTGAGTGAATAAAAGTAAAGTAGAAGCATGAAGAAAGACAAGGTAAATAGGATAAATGGGATGAATTTACCCATAAAATGGAAATGGATAGCATATTGAAAATTTGAATTCAATAATATGTTTCTTTTAGTAAATATTATAAAAATGAGACACATACACAAAGATAAAAATAAAGGGCACAAGTAGAATTTATTATGTAAAAACAAGAAAGGATAGTAATCGTGAGCTTACACAAAGTTAAAATTAAAATACATTTAATCAAAAGTGAAAACAGAGAAATTACACTGTCAGAAATATTATTCAATATGGATTCAGACCATTTAAAATACCTTCACAGTATATAATACCTGAGTGTATACCTACCAAAACAGATACAGGAGCTATATGAATATAAATATAAAACATGTTTTATATGAATAAACTCAAATCTAAATAATTGAAGTAGTATTAATTGTTCTTTGATAGATAAAGCCAATATAATTTTTAAATGACAATTTTATCTAAATAACCTATTTATTCCATTTTATCCCAATTAAATTCCTGAAAAAATTATTTGTTTTCTGCTTTAGAATAAAATAATAATAAAGTTCATTTGGAAGAACAAACGGTCAGAAACTTTAAAAAAACAGGAAAAAAAAGATGTAAAGAAAGAAGACTCAGCAGTATCAGATCTTAAACTATATTATAAAGGAAAATACTGTTGAAGTATTAAAAGGATAATTTCAATTACTTTAAATCAAAATTTTCTTGTATAACTAAAACCTATGTAGCTGAGAATAGAAGGAATGTAGAAAATTGGGAGGAAATTTTCATAGACAGTCAGATAGCATGTGATTTTATTGGACTACTGCAGTAGTGCACAGCAGAGAACAAAAGAAAACCACCAGGGAAGCACAGTTGGGCAGCTTTGAAAACAATGTATAGTTTTTATTACTTAAGTTTTCTTGAAATGGAAATTTATTATTTTATATTGAACCCTCTATCATTATTTACTCTGTACATGGCAACATTTTTTTTCTTTTCTCATTCTGTATTTAAGTTTACATTTTTAAAAATTAGTTTCAAAGATAGTCTATAAATTGAAAATATGTGATATTTATATTTTGATAGCTCTCATAACTTTAATAATGTAGAAATTCCTTTGGTAGAATAATTAAACTAGGAAGTCACTTTCCACCCCATCCTCAGCAGTGGATACACAATTTGAGCTCCTTCACCATCCAGCCCTAAGTAATAGCCTCTGCAGAAGTGGCCTCATGTTGCACAGGCTCTCAATCTCTGAGACCCAGTACCCCAGCATCATAGCCTCCTCCCAGCATGATGGTATCCAAGAGTGTCTCTTCATCTATGGTTAATTTGAGGTTCAATTTAGATCTGCTTGTGCAGAAGTACTTGGGTGAAATAGAGTGCAAGGCCTGAAAGTCAGGAATCTCATCTTTCCAAGTTCAAATCTAGCCTCAGATACTTAGGAACTTTGTGATCCTGATCCTACTTAACTGTTTGGTTCCATTTTTTCATCCATAAAATGAGCTGGAGAAGGAAATGACAAACCACTCCAGTATCTTTGCCAAGAAAATCCCAAATAGGGTCAGGAAGAGTTGGATACAATAATTAGGGCCACTTAACCCAGATCTCTTTACAAGGTACTTGTCCTATTTGTGACAAAATTGCCCATTACTGCTCTATTGCACAGAATATGTATTTGATTCATCATGTCTAACCGAGTACTTTTTTGTGCCTCTGCTTGCTTCCACTGATATAATTCCCAAGCACCCTATCCTTAATTATGCCTTTTCACTTTCTCACAGGAATCAACAAATTTCAAGGACAGATCCTGCATAGTCAGCAATACAGGAGCCCAGAAGATTTTCAGGGCAAGAAGATCCTTGTAATTGGTCTTGGGAATACTGGTGGTGATCTTGCAGTAGAACTGAGTCGTGTGGCCTCTCAGGTACATTCACCTATTTATAAGCTCTCTAATTCATTTTCCTGACAAGATTTTGCTTTGGGGTTGTGAAACATACAAGATAATTGTAATTTAAGATGAATACACATGACCTAAACCCTGGAATTTCTCAAAGACACTTTTAGCTCCAAGCTTTTTGAATCATAGAAAGTCTCCACTTGCAGAATGGATATGTCTCCAAAAAGTATGTTAGAAAAGGCATTGATGCCTAGCATTAGGTAGTTTTCAGAGAAAGCTAATTTTTTCCCTACTCTCTCATTCCAAGACAAGAAAAAGATCAGAAATTTAGATTGTCCTATGAGCCTAAAAATAAACGTCCAAAAATCTGAGTTCAACTTTCAGCTTTACTACTAATACATTAGGATTTTAGAGTAAGAATTCATCTATCTAATCCTATCATTTTGCATGTACCATTGAATCTCAGAGAGGTTAAATCATTTGTCCAAGAAAGCACAAATAGTAAGTGGCAAAGCCAGAATTCTACTCAATTGTCCTGGTTCCAATTAATCCCATTTTACAACTTTGTTTCAAAGCAACAAAAATGAAGAGGGAAATCAAAGTGAAAAGATTGGACTAAATTGCTTTTAAGGTCATTTCTAGTTCTAAATATGATGATCACACTCAATTTATAATCATATATCTAGGTGATACACACAAATAAAATTATATACATACTTAAATTTCAATGTAATTCTATTAAATATTTTCCTAAATCATCATTTTATTAGTAATAGTTCTCATTTATACAGTGCTTTAATATTTACAAAAAGAGGGACAACTAGATGGTGCAGTGGATAGAGCAGCAGCTCTGAAGTCAGGAGGACCTGAGTTCAAATCTGGCCTCAGACACTTAACACTTCCTAGCTGTGTGACCCTGGGCAAGTCACTTAACCCCAGTTACCTCAGAAAAAAAAATTTACAAAAAGAAATTAAGTGCAACACCCACGTTCACACTGCTAATAGGTGTCAGGACTGGGAATCAAATCCAAGTCCCTCAACTCGAAGTTCAAACAATATTTCACTATATTTCAGAACTCTTGAGAATGAAAGGTAGAAATATTAATACTGCATACCTTAAAAGTTACATTTACTTTTATGATGCTAGACCAAAATACATACGTGTGTGTATGGACAAAAAGGGGAAATGGTAGAGGATAAAGTGTTTTCAGTTATTCCTTTTCAAGAAATCAGAAAAAAAATGTTTTGGGAGAGGAATTTGCTAGTAAATACTTAACAACCAGCTCTCTAGGGGCAAAAAAAGGTATTCAGATCACATTTTTAAGTTTAATCTGCATTATTAATATTTTTTCATCACTTTATTAAGTCTAAACAATAAATAAAGCTCTGAATTGTACCATTTGCTACAAGTTAAATGTTAACAATGAAGATTTAAGGATAAATTTCAAGCCCTCCGGATTTCCCCCACAAATAGGACAAATTTACATTTCAGAACTGGTGGTAGAATGGAAGTCCTCCAGGCATAACTCAAGAAGATCTGAAAAAAGACCCAAGACAGGATTAATTCCTGCTAAGTGAAAACACCTTCATGCCAGCTCTGCAGAAATACCATGTAGGGAGCTCTAGGGCTCGCTGGTGTGGCTGGAGCCTCTGCAGGAACCACAGATACTTTCACTTCCTGGATTGTTTTGGGATTGGAGTCTGAGTCCGGGTTGATTGGGAATGCCAGGCCCAGCTTGCTGAGACACTAGCCTGAGCAGTCACAAGTGACACTTCTGACTATGAGCACTTCCTACAGAAAGGGAATCTCTTGTTTTGGGATTCTAGGTCAGAGGGGAGAGCTGAAGTGAAGCTTGAGGCACCATTCTCCCACCCCATGGTTAGAGGTGCTTATACTAATACCTCTTATTAAAAAAAAATTAAAAAAAATGAACCATCAAAGAAAAACTTACTATGGAAACAGGATTCATCTTCAGAGAAGGACAATGAAGTAAAAACAGCTCTACCCCAAAGAGTAACATGAAATGACTTCCTGCCTAGAAAGAATTTATAAAAGAACTTAAAAAAGAATTAAAAAATCAAATGAGAAGCAATGAGGGAAAACTTTTTTTAAAAAATCTAAGAAAAACAAGAAGATTATAAGACAAAATTAACTAACTAGAAAAGGAAATACAGAGTCTCAAGGGCAAAAATAATTCTTTGAAAATTGGGATTGGGCAAGGAGAAGCCAATGAAACTATGTGTAAAGGTCTGAAACTCTTGAGTTAATGCACTGAGGTCAGACAATTGAGCACTTGAGGCTAATTACCAATTGGACAATACTCTATAACAATATGCTTGGAAAATGGCCCTTTCCACTATCTTGTCCTGGCCAAATCATTTGATGTATACAGAGAATTGTGGGAGGGACTAGGTGGTGGAGTGAGACTAGCCAGGGTCACTTCGGGGCAGGAGAGGAAGAGGTGAGGGCGAAGAAATCCTACTCATCCATTTCCCTTGACTTCTATTTCTAAAGAACAAGTATAAAGACTTTTGCTTATCCTGACTCCAGCTGATTCTAAGGTATCCAGGGTGCTAATGTGGTCATCACACTATGAGAAACCAAGAAATAACAAAACAGATTATAAAGAATGGAAAAAATAGAACATAATGTGAAATATTTTATAAGAAAAACAACAGATCTGGAGAACATATCAGGAAGAGAAAACATAAGAATTAGATTCCTGAAAATTGTGACTAAAATAAAGAACCTTGATGCAAATAATGCAATAAATAATCCAAGAAAACTGTCCTGGGTGATATAATATGAGGGGAAAGTAGAAATAGAAAAAAATTTACTGGTCACCTCACTAATATTATTGCCAAATTTTGAAATTCCTAGATAAAAGAGAAAAATTTGCAAGAAACAAACAAACAAAAAATTCAAATATGCTAGAGCTACAATTAGAACTGTACAGGACTTAACAGTAGCCACAATAAAAGACCTCAAGTCCTGCAATCAC
This sequence comes from Sminthopsis crassicaudata, assembly GCF_048593235.1. Lineage (NCBI taxonomy): Eukaryota > Metazoa > Chordata > Mammalia > Dasyuromorphia > Dasyuridae > Sminthopsis > Sminthopsis crassicaudata. Next base: position 59,301,956 of record NC_133620.1, read on the forward strand.
GTCTACCAGCAATCAAAAGAACTAGGCTTGCAGGCAAAAATATCATACTCAGCAAAATTATCTACTGAATGAGAAAAATATGAACAATGAACTTACAGATTTTCAGGACTTTATATCAATCAAACCATAACTTAATACAAAATTTAACATATAAGTGCCAATCTCAAAGATCAATTTCAAGGAACTCAACATAGACAAATTGTTTATTTTTTTACATGAGAAATGTGTGCCATATTTTTAAGACTGACAAATAATATGGTAGCTCAAAAGAAAGACTAGGCAGAGTTAAGGTAAAAATAGTAATCATGTTATACAAATGAGGTGCAAAAGAAGAATAAACACAGAAGCATTAGAGGGGAGAGAACTGATAGTTCTGAAAACTGTGGGGTTGGGTCAAATAAAATCTATACAGAAATAAGGCAGGAGGAATGGACCAACAGGGAAGCAAAAGGTAAGAGAAGTTAAGGGAGAGATACATGGGGGAGGGAGGTTAAGTAATAGTAAGGCAAGTTAAGGAGCAAAATTAAAGCAGAGAGTCAGCTGCGATAGAAAAGCTGTATGTCTTTAATTGGGGGAGGAGGTGTATGCATGTAAGTGTATGTATATGTTTATAGCTGTAGATACAGTAATAGATTAGATATGGATAACTACATAAATATATCTTTTCCTAAAGATAGCCTGTTTGGGGGAAGGGAGCATGAAAGGGGAAAAAAGGATAAAGTAAAAAAGGTGCATAGCTGAGAAAAAAAAAATTTACAAAGAAGTTAGAAAAGATGGATACTCATAAATAGAATTTCTTCTACTAATATATGTGTATATATACACACTCTCTTGAACTGGTAATTTGTTATTTTATATATATATTATATTCTATATAATTACTTATAATATATTATACATAAAATATAAATATATCTATATTATTATATGTCATATATAATTATATATAATAAAATAAATAAATATATATGTTGAGGTTTTTTTTTCTTTTTGGCTAGGCAATGAGGGTTAAGTGACTTGCACAGGGTCACACAACTAGAAGTGTTAAATGTCAAAATCAGATTTGAACTCAGTGCCTCCTAATCTCAAGGTTGGTGCTCCATCCACTATACGACCTTGCTGCCCCATTATTACATATTTTTAATCCTCCCTGATGTTCTGCTAGATACATAACAATGCTATCTTTTGTTTTATTTTATTTCATATTTCTTTTTTCTTTTTTCCTTTTTCTTAATTTTTAAATAAAATAATTTTTAAATGAAAATTTAATAATCAAGTCTTACCAGCTGTTACCAGTTGATTCCAACATTTCTGTGGATAACAAACTGAACCTATTTTCATTGCTATAAGTGATTTCTAGACGAGGAAGCAATCCCTAACAATTCAGGGTCAGATTCTTCTTCTTCTTTGAGTCTTTTAGAATGCTAAGAAGTTAGAGGACCTGCCTGGATTCACACAGCCAACAACATATGTCATGGACAGAATTTCAAACCCAGATCTTATTGGATCCAGTGTCAGTTCTCTCCTTTCTATGCCTTGGCTGTCTTTTGTCAAATAAACATTATTTGTAAAGTAACAATGAAGGACAGCAAGATGGCATAATGGATATAGCTCCGACCATGGAGTCAGTAGGATATGAGTTCAAATTTGACCTCAGATAGTTGACATTTGCTAGTTGAGTTACTCTAGGCAATTAATTTAATCCCAATTGCCTCATAAATAATAATAACAATAGGAATAAGTCTCAAAACTCATCTGTTCATCTTTGTATCAGTCTTTCAATCTTACTTCCTTCTTTATTTATTTCAAATTGTATCTAAATTGGTATAATTCATAGAAGTTGCCTAGAAAACACTTTAAGAGATCATCTAGTCTGACCGTCTTTGATTGAAGAAATAGAAGGTCAGGGGCTCAGGATGGATGAATTATTTACCCAAGATTACACAGGCAGTAAATAGCCATTGGAAGATTCTGAACTCAAGTACTCTATTTGCAGTCCTTGTACTCTGTGGAATTACCTCTCATTCGAGGAAATTTTAATATGACTTCTAAAATATAAAAGCTTTCAAAGACAAACTACTGTATGGATTATATGTGGAGGAGTAATAAGAAATAACGGATACTTTATCCACCATTCCTTACCTTTTAGGTATTTCTCAGTACCAGAAGTGGTGCCTGGGTCATTAGCCGTCTTTCTAAAGATGGCTACCCTTCTCTTATGATCATTCTAACAAGATTTAATCAGGTGATTTCATGTATGCTGCCTTCATCAATGAGAAACTGGATTATGAGGAAACAACTTTCAAAATGGTTTAACCACAAGAATTATGGACTGGCTGTTCCTAAGGGGTAATCATTTTAATATAGAAAAATTTATTTGTAGAAAATTTTGAAGTAGCATGACATAATGGGAAATTAAAATTTATATTAAATATCAATACTTTCATGATGCTACTATAATTATATTGATCAAAAATACTTGGAGTCAAAAGCCTTTAGGGATCAAAAACTTTAAAAGGCTGATTGGGAAGTTTAGAAGGATGGGTGCCAGGAGAATGATTGTTGGCTTCATATTAAATTGGAAAATCAAGGAATTTAAATTTTCCTTAAAAAGCACTAAGATACATTGATTCTAGAAGTAATATATGTACGCAAACCAAAAAATTATATATCCCTTGGTAATTAACAGGTATCAAAAATAAAATAAGGGAAATCAAATATTATTAGGAAGGCAATATAGTACAGAGCTAACTGGAGTAAAAAGATGAATGTTCATTTCCTTTAACCTTAACTCCTTGGTCTTGATTTCTTCATTTATAAAATGAGGAATTTAAATCAGATTGCCTTTAAGGTCCCTTATACTTCTAGATCTATGATCCTATAAATAGAACTGAATAAAGAAAGTATGAATTTCTAAGAAATTATCTAGTTAAATAGCCAACTATTTCTAATGAGCTCTGTATCACCCAAATGAGAATACCATCAAAGAAAATGGGAACATTTTAAAGAATGACTTTTATTCTGTGGCTTCAGCCCTATTCATATGGTCATCATATCTTCAAAATCATAATGGTAATAAAAGGGAAAGCATCATTACATATACATTTTTAAAGAACAATGATTTCAATGTAAATCAGTCATATGGTAAATAACTGTCAGTCAGTTATTTTAAAATATATAGTACAAAAGATAAATGTGTGTTTTTATTTTTCTTTAAAGGATTTCATTTAGACTTATTTTATTTCCAATCAGACTCTACTTCTGCCTGGTTTTGTTTTCATCATCAGGACCTAAACAGATATTCAGTTAGCTAATCTTTGGGAAGAGGTTGCATTATCTCTTTAAGAAATATACGACTAAAGTGGATGCCTGTCAGTTGGGGAATGGCTGAATTAATTATGGTATATGAATATAATGAAATATTATTGTCCTATAAGAAATGATCAGCAGGATGATTTCAGAAAGAAACTTATATGAACTGATGCTAAGTGAAGTGAGAACCAAGAAAACATTGTACACAGTAACAAGATTATGTAATGGACTTTTCAACAATGAGATGATCCAAGCCAATTCCAATGGACTTGTGATGGAGAGAGCCTTTTGCATTTAGAAAGAGGACCATGAGGACTGAATGTGGATCACAACATAGTATTTTTTCCTTTTTTGTTGTTGTTGTTGTTTGCTTGCTTATGTTGTTCTTTCTCATATTTCCCCCTTTGATCTGTTTTTTCTTGTGCAGCAGGTAGAGAGACAAATTTAGAAAACAAGATTTTTGCAAGAGTGAATGTTGAAAACTTTCTTTGCATGTATTTTGAAAAATAAAAAGCTATTATAAAAACAATTTTTAAAAGAAATATATAGTTATTCCTTCCACATCACAGGAATTAGGCATATAGTACCTCAGTGATCTGGAAAATCCACATAAAATTTTTTGGCCTTCCTTTCATACCAGAGGAGAAATCTGAATTTTTTTTCTTTTTCTTTTCTTTCTTTTTTTTTTTCCTGAGGCAATTGGGGTTAAAGACTTGCCCAGGGTCATACAACTACGAAGTATTAAGTGTCTTAGACCAGATTTGAACTCAGTTCTCCTGACTTCAGAGCTGGTGCTCTATCCACTACACCACCTAGCTGCCCCCTTATTTTTCTTTTATAGGGTATTAATAGTATCTTATTGGAAAATGTGGGTTAGATGTTTGATCATAGGCTTGGTGTTGTCTGCTGACCTTCATGTATTATCTGCAGCTTCTACAAAATTCCCCCAAATTCCCATTTAATTTCTCATACCAATATGCAAGTTTATGATAGGGAAAGTCATGATGCAGAAGGGATAACTATATCCCCGGAGAGGGATTTTGTTTCTAAACTTGTAATGAACAAAGTTCTGAAGGTTTACTGCTGGAAGTAGGAAAAGAAAAGTTAGAAACATTCATCTTAGCCTATAAAAAGTTTACTGGATTGATTATTCATACAGATTTCACTACATATTATATAGAGAGAGAATATAATATTCTCATACAGATAAGCAACTTAACATAGATTTTCATAAATAAGTGTTTTACTCTCATCTAGTGCTTAGCACAGTTCCCCAAGACTTAGTAGAGTGCCTGGCACATAGTAGGTACTTAATGAACATTTATTGATTGATTGATTGACCTATATACAAAATCAGTAAGTGGGCTTTTTTTTTCATTTCTCTGTTACCATACTAAAGGCGAATACCAAATTTTATTATAAATGATGAACTGCCAAGCTGTATCCTTTGTGGTAATATCATTATTAAGGCCAATGTGGAAGAGTTTACAGAAACCTCTGCTATTTTTGAAGATGGGACAGTAGAAGAGAACATTGATGTGGCGATTTTTGCTACAGGATTCACATTCTCTTTTCCCTTCCTTGAAGAACCTACAAGAAGTCTATGCAAAAATAAGATCTACCTATACAAATATGTGTTTCCTTCAAACCTGGAAAAGCCAACAATGGCTGTCATGGGCCATATCAGACTTAAAGGAGCACTCTTTCCAGGAATAGAACTCCAAGGAAGATGGGCTACAAGAGTCTTCAAGGGTAAAGATATTCTCTTACATTTCAAAAACTCTTTAAAATTACCTAATTCCATGTGCAGCTAGGTGGTGCAGTGGATAGAGCCCCAGCCCTGAAGTTGGGAGGATCTGAGTTCAAATGTGACCTTAGATACCTAATACTTCCTGGCTGTGTGATCCTGGGCAAGTCATTTAACCCCAATTGCCTTAGCAAAAAAAAAAAAAAAAAAATTCTCTAATTCTACCTAGTAATCACCCCTTTCCTGACTATCCAAATCTAAATATATTTTGGGGTCCAAAAATATAGAGAGAATATATAGAATCTTCACAAGCTATGGCCAAGTAATATTTTTCATTTTAAAAAGTCCTTACATAAAATCTTTGAAGCAATATGAGTTTTCTGTAGGCCATTATCTTGGCAAATTGTATGTTTTTATAATCCAGAATAGTTTTAAATGATTTTTTGGAATCTGTGTGATGCATGGGTCTGAGAAGAGAGGTAGGTATGTTTTGTATCTATAACTGTAGAAATGAGATCTTTGGTAGAAACCTAAGGCAGTTCTGACTGTTTTTAGAAAGAGACAGGGTAATACAGTGAGAAGAATACTGGATATGGAGTGAAACGAACTGGATTTCTATCCTGACTCTGGGCTTTAACATGAAATCCTAGATTTAAGAGTTAGAAGAGATCTTAAAGTAATAAAATCCAATCCCTACATTTTATGGATGAAAACACAGAGTCCCAGAGAACTGAAATTACCTGTTCAGATTCACACATCTACAAAGTATATGAGCTGGTATTTGAGTCTTCTTAATTTCAAGTCCAGCCCATTTTAATGTCCTTTGTCATTCTTGTGTAAGCTGGAGTAAATCACTTCATCTCATTGGACTTTAATTTTGAGACTAAAAAAAACTGGACTAGATGATCTTGAAGGTCCTTTCCATTTCTAAATCTATGATCCTAAGATTTTCTATTCCTTAGACTTGATCAAGATCAAAGTTCATAATAGCAATGAGAAGTCAGATGGGGATGAATAGAATCTAAAGACTAGACAATGAAGACAGTATAGGACAGGTGAAAAAAGAAGGTCCCAAAAAGCAAGTATTAGAAGGAAGTTTGGGCAGGTGATTGATGTTTTACAAAAGTGAAGCTTTAAATGGAAAGTTGGGCAAAGTGATGTTAAGTGTCAGGGCATAGCCAATAATAATCAGCAAGAGATTGTGTTGTCAGGGGAGAGCAGGCAAATAAATTGCATCCAGGTATTTCTGCTAGCAAATAGCAGACACACAGGGAACCAAATAAAGTAGACTAGCTAGCCCATAATCCTGAAAAAGATTCTTCATTACCAAACAAGGACTCAAAAATGAGACTGGAATAAAAGATGGAAGATATTGATCATGATTATACTATCCAAGGCGAGAAGAGTCCAGGAAAATGAAGTCAGGGTATAAATCATAACAGGACCAGTTTATGGGATCATCTGATTTGCCTATTAAAAGTAATTATATTTAACATGGAGAAAAAACAATTGTCTTTGGAATCATTGTTTGATTTCAACTCCTACTTATGGTGTCTATTAAATCTTATGACAAGTGTTTTAACCTCTCTAAGTCCCAGTTTCCTCATCTATAAAGTGAGGGGATTAGATTATATCCCTTTTAAGGGTCCTTAAATCCATGGCATTATTTTATAATCAATGTTAACTATTGCACAAACTTTAGGGATAATAGTTGTATGGCCCATGTTTTGCATGATCTAAGAAATATTAAAACATAAGGCTTCTAGTATTGACTAAATTTCTGTTACAGAGATTTTATACGAAAACACAGGGAAGAGTCATCCAGGATGAGGAAATATGAATAGTTGTGACCTACCATAGTAAAAGGAATGACCACATTGATGCGATTTACTGATTCATTAAAGTATTCAAGTCTAGTACCTTTAGCAGACATGCTCTGGGCAACTGTGTACAATTAAGGAAAAGTCATGTATTTTATTCTTGTCATAGGATTATGTAAGATACCTCCAACAAATCAACTGATGGCAGAGGCTACTAAGAAGGAGCAGCTTATTAAAAGGTATGAATTAAAAGTTATGAATTCAGTGAAATAAAGGATTTTCAAATGTTTGCGATGAAAAACCAGAACTAAATGGAAAATTTGATTTTAAAATATAGGACTCTGGAAAAATATAAGGAGGTAATCAGAAAAGTGATATCATAGGATCTTAATAAGGTTTATCTGTTTACATTCCTACTTGGGAGGATGATACTTGTAACTGATTAGAACTTTCTCATTATTATGGCAATTAGAAAATATATAGACAGAGCGCAAGTGTGAGTTGATTATGAAAGAATAATATCTTTTTAAATTATAAAATTAGGGGGTGAGAGAGGAATATCCTGGGAGAAAGGGAAAGGGAGAAGTGGAATGGTACAAATTATCTGCCATAAAAAAAGAGACAAGAAAAAACTTTTACAGTGGAGAGGGAAAGGGGGAGAAGGTGAGAAAGTAAGCCTTATTTTCATCAGAATTGGCTCAAAGAGGATGAAACATACCTATGGGGGTATGAAGGTCTAAACTGCCTGGAAGAAAAATGGGAGGGAAATGGGATATGAGAAGAGAGGGAGGATGATGGAGGAAAGGGCATATTAGGGGAGGGAGTGGTCAATACCAAAACACTTTTGGGGAGGGACAGGGTGAAAGGAAAGAATAAATAGGAGGAAATACAGTTAGCTGTTGTTGTAGGAAGAGTTTCTAAGCAAGCTTCTCTGATAGGGCCTCATTTCCCAAACATGAGAACTGAGTCAAATTTATAAAAAATAAGATTCATGCCCCAACTAATGAATGATCAAAAAGACATAATCTGTGCCCAAAGGCTATAAATTCATGCACATCCTTTGACCTAACAACATCACTACTTGGCATGAATACCAAAATAGATTCAAAAATACAAAAAGAAAACATGTATACATGTACACATATGTACAAAAAATATTCACAACAGTTATCTTCTCAGGGAGAAGAATTGGAAATTGAGGGGATACCCAACAGTTGGGGAATGAATCACTCAAAAATTTTAGAAGCAAATGTAATTTTTGTTTGTTTGTTTTGAATATAACTTGGGGGAAAATATTAAAAAAGAAACACGAAAAGAAAACCCCAAATGGTGCCACAGAGAATTGAACATAATTGAAATGACTGAACAACAATAACAACGTTTACTACAAGATGCTTTCAAAGGATATGTGAGCAAATTCTGAGGGACAGACTTTCCACTTACAGAAGTCATTGTGAGTTGCCAGCAACTGCCAGCAGTCAGCAGTTTGGAATCTCAGTGTACCCAAGACTAGAGAGGCCTTAGGTAAAACATACCTGGAACATTATATTCAGTCCTGACCAATATATTTAAGATAAAATGTGGATAAAATAGAGAATAGCCAGAAAAGAACATCCAGGAGGGTGAAGAATCACAAGACTGCATGTATGATTTTCACTTGAAGGCAGTAGGGATATTTTAGTCTTAGGAAAAAGAGATCTAGAGAGAAAGTAAATTGTGATTTAACTTATAAAACTATGAAATAAGAGCAGGCACACTTATTCTGACATATAACTAAAATGCCCTAACAGCAAAGCTGAGATAGTTTCCTCTGATTCAGTATACATTACCAGGATGTAATTTTTGGTTAATGTAGGATACAGTTTGCAAATTATTGTCCTTTGATTTTTGAGAGAGTTTATATGTGACTTCTAGGTTCTCCTTAACAATCTTACTTCCCGGTATTGCTGGGTTATACTGGCTACTTGTGAACTGATTACACTGACTGGTGGCAAGGGAATGGTCAGAAGGACTAAAACAAGATACATTTTTAACAGTGAAAGTGATAGCTGTTTTTAAGGATTTGAAGGGCTGTCATGTGAGAAAAGGATTAGATTCTAGGCTTCGAAAGACAGAACTGATTCTACTGGTAGAAGACAAAAAAAAAGTAAATTTAAATTTAATATAAGAGAAAGCTTCCTAATATTTAGGGCTATCCAAGAATAGAATAAGCTTCCATAGGAGGAAGGGAAAGAAAAGAAAACATGTATTTTTTAACTATCTACTATGTATCAGGCACTGTGTGAAATGCTTTGCAAGAATAATTTCATTTACTCCTTTTAACCCTAAAAAGTAGGTACTATTATTATCATTATTTTATAGTTAAGAAAATGGAGGTAAATAGATGTTGGCCCAGACAGAGCTAGTAAGTATGTAAGGCCAAATTTGAGCTCAGGTTCTTTCCTTATTCCAGAACCAGTGCTCTATCCACTGCATCACCCAGCCACCCTGGTTCTCCTCCATGGAGAGCTTCAAGAAAAGACTAGATGTTGTTGTTGTTGTTGTTGCCATCACTAGTCATCTTGACCTTTGTCTTGCCACTGGATTTTGATACAGCTCTGCCTTACATAAGTCCAATTTACACTTGTGATATCATTGGTCCTCTTAGAGAACAAAGAGCGAACAGGAAAAAGAAGAGGAAAATAAAGGAGGGGAAAAGGAATGGGAAGAAGAAGAGGAAGTAGCAGTATTCTCCAAATTCTGTTCAAATTGATAGGTTGGAACAAGATTGTACGATGATCAATTCTGATGGATGTAGCTCTTTTTAACAATGAGATGATTCAGGCCTGTTCCAATTATCTTATAATGATGAGAGCCAACGACACCCAGAGAGGACTGTGGAAACTGAGAGTGAATCATAACATAGTATTTGATTCTTTGTGTTGTGTGGTTTGCTTGAATTTTATTTTCTTTCTCATTTTTTATCAGATTTTTCTTGGGTAGCAAGATAACTGTATAAATATGTATGCCTATTTTGAATTTAACATATATATTTTACCATGTTTAACATATATTGGATTACATGCCATCTAGGGAAGGGAATGGGGATAAGGGAGAGGAAATTGGAACACAAGATTTTTCAAGGGTCAATGTTGAAAAAAATCTCCTCGTATATGTTTTGAAAATAAAAAAACTTCATTTAAAAAAACCCAAACTGATAGGTTGGGTCCCCAGATCGCAGTTACTAGTACTCTCAGCTAGCACAGGAAAGACAATTATTACAAAACCTTTTCCTAAGGACCTAGTTCACTCCTTCCCAAAAATGCATGCAACATCCATGGGGGAAGTAAGTTTAAACTTAGATGACAATATGTAGTACACATGTAAGAAATATGTATGACAAGTTTAACGCATATCACCTACTGTGAAAGTCTTTCTCTCTGTATAGAGGCCTCTTATAGAAGCCTTGTTGTTGTTACTATTGCTTTTTCTCCTTCATTCTCAAAGAGAATCAATGCCTACTTGTAAGGCATTATAAATAATAAATAAATAAATAATAAATAAAACCTAACACACTCTTCCCTACAACTACAATCATTTCTTCCCTTGTACTCCCACTAACCCCCATGTTCATCACACTAACATAACTAAGAACTACAAGACTTTATCTTGCATCACTGGAACATGCAAATCAAGCACTTTAATTAAGCTAAGCTCTCACCTAAGCCTTGGCAGTACTTAAACAATTCAACATAATATATACTTCAAAGCCAATCTAAAGGCTTAGAGTATAAATTCCTTAAAGGGAGAGACTATTATTCATTTCATCTATGTTCAAATTCTCTCTCTGACATACTAGTTCTGTAACCCTCAAAAAAATCACTTAATTTCTCAGTAACCTAGGCAACTTTCCAACAAATGTAGAGAAATTACATATCCACATTGATGGGGTTGGGAGGGGAGAGTTTCTTTATATAGACATTCCCTATGTTTATGAAATCACAGGACTTTCCCCTATCCAGTATTTTTATTTGCCCTATATATACTCAGTGCCTTGAACTTATTAAGTGGTTTAAAAATACTTGTTGGGTACATTGTTATTTTATGGCAAGGATTCTTGTGAGTGTATGGGTAGAATTAAGTGGCTTCTGAGATCCTTTGTAATACCCAAATCTTGTATTTTACAAAGCAACTGATTCTAAAATTAAGATCCATTCCATTTTCTAAATTCTTGTGTTTTTTACTAAAGAAAATCTAGCAAGATTTGAATTAATATTTTCCCCACTAAAAGAGAATTCTTGATTTATTTGAAATTAAATAAAAAATCAGTATTTGGAATTCAAAAATACCCATCAAACCCATACTTTGGTTTTTCTAGGAAGTCTTATTCTTCTTTTTGATGATGATTGCACATAGGTTTATGTCTACAGGGTCTGTGCCACAGTTTTCTTTTATTTTACTGACTCAGTTTCCCTAATGGTCCTGCCTCAGTTTCCCTGAATTGTTCTGCCTAGGTTTCTCTGGTTGCAACCCCCCTTTTCTGCCCAATGAAACTGAGATGACTAGGGCTGTGGAGATCTGACATTCCAGAAGATAAGACTTCAGATGTCCTATCTTAGATATCTAATTGGCATTGTTTATACCTCTAAGTCCAGACTTCCTGGCTTTAAGGGGGACACCTTCGTAACTCCCAGTTTGTAAAAATGTATGGTGCTACCCCCACAACCTGTCAGAATGGATTGATGGTCCTTGCCTGGAAATTCCCGCTCTCAGTGTCCTGACTCTGCCCCTGCCTTTTGTCTACCTGAGTTTAGAGTCATATATATGTCATTGAGAACTCACATTTGCTGCTGGATGTTTTGGATATCAGCCCTGGGGGCATCATGCCCCCAGCACAATCTCTCCCTCTCAGAAATCCAAATACAATATTTAAAACTCTCTAATATCTACCTTGCTTCAGTTTATCTGGCATTACACAGGAAGAATTAGTTTCTACTTCATGTTTACAGTGGTTGAATTTCCTCTCATACTGAATTCAGATTCCTAAACCAGCACTTGAAATTGCTCTAAAGAGATTAACCTCTTTGCCATTTTCTCTCCTACACTCTACCTGTCCCCATTTCTCAAAATAAAATTTTCTTCTTACTCTCTCCAACAAAACAAAACCAACTTATCTATTTTTCCCCAAGAAAAACATCCTCTTCATGTTTTGGTTCTTGGATAAAACAAGTTGAGAAGTTTGGGGAGGAACGGAGAAATGACAAAAGATTTACCATTTTCCTTCTTTTCACTAAGGGGCATCATTATGGATCCCACCAAAGAGAAAATGGACTATATCACCTATTTGGATGAACTTGCTATATGCATAGGAGCAAAGCCCAGCATTTTATCCCTCTTCCTTAAGGATCCTAGGCTGGGAAAGGAAGTTTTCTTTGGTCCCTGCACTTCTTATCAGTACAGGCTGACAGGACCTGGGAAATGGGATGGAGCCAGAAATGCGATCTTGACTCAATGGGACCGGACCCTCAAGCCCTTACAAACTCGAATTGTTGCTGATGTTTCTGAGTCTTGTGCTGTGCCTCATTGGCTAAAGATCTGGGGTGGAGCATCTGTACTGTTTTTTGCTATTTTGATTGCTTACAAATCTTCACTTCGTGTAAGGTTGGCAAGAGTCGGTGAACTAGGGAATAGACTTTCCACTTACTTTGCCAGTAGTTTGCAAGTGTAAGTAACATCTACACAACAAGAATTCTCTTCTACTTCCTCTCCTGTCTACTTCCTATAACCTTTACCTCAGGGCAAGAAGTTTATAGAATGGTCCCAGAATAAAGAGCCCTGGGATTAGATGGAAGAATTTGATGTTCTTTTGCTGATGTATGTGTTCCTCCCTTTCTTTGCTGACTGAGCTGATTTGAGATGCTTCCATGATTAGTTTGTTACTCCCCATAATCATCTATTTTTGAGCTTTATCCTCTTCCTTGATTTTGTCAACCCCTGAGTTGAGCCAAGACTCTCAGTTCTGACCTTTTCCAATGTTCTTATACCATTAAATCTATAATTCAGAATGGGACAAGATTGACTAGAAAATGCCATTTTCTCCTTTGACCTTTTCTCTGATAATTTGCATCATACTATTTCTCCATTCTCCATTTACTTGCTACATGGTTTCTATTTTCTTGACGTGACCAATTACCCAACAATCCCTTAGGCTATCACAGTTAGCAACACAAATGTTCTTGCCTGATTTTTGAAATAATTATCTTTCTAGAAGGGAATAAATTGGGAAAATATTTCTAAAGTTAAAGGTTCTGACAAAGGTCTCATTCCCAAAATATATAGAGAATTGACCCTAATTTATAAGAAATCAAACCATTCTCCAATTGATAAATGGTCAAAGGATATGAACAGACAATTCTCAGATGATGAAATTGAAACTATTTCCACTCATATGAGTGTTCCAAATCACTACTGATCAGAGAAATGAAAATTAAGACAACTCTGAGATATCATTACACACCTGTCAGATTGGCTAAGATGACAGGAACAAATAACGATGAATGTTGGAGGGGATGTGGGAAAACTGGGACACTGATGCATTGTTGGTGGAGTTGTGAAAGAATCCAGCCATTCTGGAGAGCAATTTGGAACTATGCCCAAAAAGTTATCAAAATGTGCATACCCTTTGATCCAGCATTGCTGCTATTGGGATTATATCCCAAAGAAATACTAAAGAGGGGAAAGGGACCTGTGTGTGCCAAAATGTTTGTGGCAGCTCTTTTTGTTGTAGCTAGAAACTGGAAGTTGAATGGATGTTCATCAATTGGAGAATGGTTGGGTAAATTGTGGTATATGAAGGTTATGGAATATTATTGCTCTGTAAGAAATGACCAGCAGGAGGAATACAGAGAGGCTTAGAGAGACTTACATCAACTGATGCTGAGTGAAATGAATAGAACCAGAAGATCGCTGTACACTTCAACAACAATACTGTATGAGGATGTATTCTGATGGAAGTGGAAATCTTCAACATAAAGAAGATCCAACTCACTTCCAGTTGATCAATGATGGACAGAAATAAGGAACACTGGGAAATAAATGTAAATTGTTAGCACTACTGTCTATCTACCCAGGTTACTTATACCTTTGGAATCTAATACTTAATGTGCAACAAGAAGATGGTATTTACACACATATATTGTATCTAGGTTATAGTGTAACACATGTAAAATGTATGGGATTGCCTGTCATCGGGGGGAGGGAGTGGAGGGAGGGAGGGGATAATTTGGAAAAAATGAATACAAGGGATAATGTTATTTTTAAAAATTGCTCATGCATATATACTGTGGGGAAAAAAATCTAAATAAATAAATAAATAAAGAGTTAGACATGACTGAAATGACCAAAATACCAAAAAAAAAATTATCTTTCTAGACATTCAAGTTGTAATAGTCTCCTAATTGGTATCTCTACCTTCAGTTTCTTCCATTTCCTTTCTATCTTCCACAGAACTGCTCCCTTGCTCAGTTTAAAGAATTGAGCCCAGGATTTAAGGCCCTCCAAAATCCCATTTTACCCTAATTTTCCTGTTTTATTTTATATCAAATGACAAAGTATTTTGTAAATCTTAAATTACTATGTAAATTTTAGCTATTATTAGATTTTTAGATTACTATCAGATCAGAAGATCTTAACCTAGTACCAAAAAATTTGGAACTTTTTAACTTGCTAAATTTATTTCAACATAATTGCTTAACTCGTAATCCCATATATTTATTTTATTTACGAAAAAACATGATTTTGGTTCATCAGACTGCCAGTGAAATTCTATCACACACACATACACACACACACACACACACACACACACACACACACACACTCACATCAAGAATCCCTGTTTTAGGTATTCTATCTTCCACTCAAATTGAACTATTTCCTAAACTTGGCACTCTCCCCCCCCCCGGCCATGAATTTATGTAATCTACCTGCTATCCCTGAAAATAAATTTTTTCTCATTTCAGCCTCACTGCATTTTTATTGTCTTTCAAAGCTCTACTCAGTGATCTTTCAAAATTGTATTCTGTTTTTAGTATTATGTATGGTATGTGTATGGGCATTTTCCCAAGAACTGTAGTTTTGTTCAGCACTTAGCATAGTCACTGATATGTAGTAAATGCTTAATAAATATTGATTGGCAGCATTCTTATATATGACTAACAAAATCCAACAGTTAGCGATATAAAGAGAAATTTCATTTAAAGTAACTACCAATAATATAAAATATTTGGGGATCTATCAGCCAAGGGAAAATCAGGAACTATATGAGCAAAACTACAAAACACTTTCCACACAAATAAAGTCAGATCTAACCATTTGGAAAAATATTAAATGCTCTTGGATAGGGTGAGCAAATATAATAAAGATGACAATACTACCTAAACTAATCTATTTACTTAGTGCTATACCAGACTCCCAAAAAAATTATTTTAATGACTTAGAAAAAATAACAACAAAATTCATATAGAAGAACAAAAGGCCTAATGAACTAGGAAACTAATGAAAAAAAATCAAATGAAAGTGGCCTAGCTATACCAGATCTAAAATTATATTATGAAGCAGCAGTCACCAAAACCATTTGGTATTGGCTAAGAAATAGACTAGTTGATCAGTGGAAGGTTAGGTTCACAGGACAAAATAGTCAATAACTTTAATAATCTAGTATTTGACAAATCCAAAGACCCCAGTTTTTGGTATAAGACTTTACTGTTTGACAAAAATTGCTGGGAAAATTGGAAATTAGTATGGCAAAAACTAGGCATTGACCCACACTTAACAGCGTACACCAAGATAAGATAAAAATGGGTTCATTATTTAGCCATAAAGAATGAGATTATAAATAAATGAGAAGAACATAGGATAGTTTGCCTCTCAGACTTGTTGAGGAGGAAGGAATTTGTGACCAAGAACTAGAGGTCATTATTGATCACAAAATAGAAAATTTTAATTATATCAAATTGAAAAGGTTTTGTACAAATGAAACTAATGCAGACAAGATTAAAAGGGAAACAATAAACTGGGAAAACATTTTTACAGTCAAAGGTTCTGACAAAGCCCTCATTTCCAAACTATATAGAGAATTGCCTCTAATTTCTAAGAAATAAATACATTCTCCACTTGATAAATGGTCAAAGGATATGAACAGACAATTCTCAGATGAAGAAATTGAAACTATTTCTAGCCATATGAAAAGATGTTCCAAGTCATTATTAATCAGAGAAATGCAAATTAAGACAACTCTGAGATACCACTACACACCTGTCAGATTGGCTAGAATGACAGGGAAAGATAATACAGAATGTTGGAGGGAATGTGGCAAAACTGACGCTGATGCATGGTTGGTGGAGTTGTGAATGAATCCAACCATTCTGGAGAGCAATTTGAATTGTGCCTCAAAAGTTATCAAACTGTGCATACCCTTTGATCCAGCAGTGCAACTACTGGGCTTATATCCCAAAGAGATCTTAAAGAAGGGAAAGGGAGCTGTATGTGCAAGAATGTATGTGGCATCCCTCTTTGTAGTGGCCAGAAACTAGAAACTGAATGGATGCCCATCAATTGGAGAATGGCTGAATAAATTGTGGTAGATGAATGTTATGGAATATTATTGTTCTGTAAGAAATGACCAACAGGAGAAATACAGAGAGGTTTGGAGAGACTTACATCAACTGATGCTGAGTGAAACAAGCAGAACCAGGAGATCATTATAGAGATCATTATACACTTCAACAACAATACTGCATGAGGATGTATTCTGATGGAAGTGGATATCTTCAACAAAGAGAAGATCTAATTCAGTTCCAATTGATCAATGATGGACAGAAGCAGCTACACCCAGAGAAAGAACACTGGGAAATGAATGTAAACTGTTTGCATTTTTGTTTTTCTTCCCAGGTTATTTTTACCTTCTGAATCCAATTCTTCCTGTGCAATAAGAAATTCGGTTCTGCACACATATATTGTATCTAGGATATACTGTAACACATTTAACATGTATAAGACTGCCTGCCATCTAGGGGAAGGGGTGGAGGGAAGGAAGGGAAAAATCAGAACGGAAATGAGTGCAAGGGATAATATTGTAAAAAAAAAAATTACCTATGCAATGTACTGTCAAAAAAAGTTATAATTATAAAATAAAAAAATTTAAAGTTATCAAACTGTGCATACCCTTTGATCCAGCAATATTACTACTGGGCTTATATCCCAAAGAGATCTTAAAGAAGGGAAAGGGACCTGTATGTGCAAGAATGCTTGTGGCAGCCTCTTTGTAGTGGCCAGAAACTGGAAACTGAGTGGATGCCCATCAATTGAGATGAACCAAATCAGTTCCAATAGAGCAGTAATGAATTGAACCAGCTACACCCAGTGAAAGAACTCTGGGAGACGACTATGAATCACTACATAGAATTCCCAATCCCTCTATTTTTGTCCACCTGCATTTTTTATTTCCTTCTCAGGTTAATGGTACGCTATTTCAAAGTCCAATTTTTGTGCAGCAAAATAACATATGGACATGTACACATATATTGTATTTAACATATACTTTAACATATTCAACATGTATTGGTCTACCTTCCATCTGGGGGAGGGAGTGGGGGGAAGGAGACGGAAAAGTGGAACAAAAGGTTTTGCAATTGTCAGTGCTGAAAAATTACCTATGCATATATCTTGTAAGTAAAAAGCTATAATAAAAAAAATTGATTATCACATTAGAATCTACTCAAGAAACATGATTAATATTCTTAGCTCAACTCCACCTTCATATGGAAACACCTTTATTTAGACCTAACTAAGGAAAATCACTTAGATTTAATTTCATAATAAAGCAAACATAGTTTAATTAAATTAGAAAAATCAGTCAATTGATAAACATTTATTAAGTACTTAGGGTTTCCAGGTTCTGTGATAATATCAGTGGAAGAAAAAAATTGCTCAATCACTCATGGAAGCCGTTGTAGAAGCTGGAGGCAGTTCTTGAGGTATACTGGTTGCACATAAATCAGCATTAGAAGGATAAAAATTTGCCCAGATATTCTAGTGCCTGGCACTTGTGAGACAAAAACCATTGTCTATCCTACCTTGGCCCTGAGGATAGAACCAAACCTAACCCACATGTTTTCCCTCCTTTTTTTTCTTTTTCTAGTCCTTTAATTTATCTTCAACTCAACTAATCAATCTGATCTCCATTTCTACAAAGGGTACCAAGTATCCTAAGAAGAATGGGAAAATGAAGGTATACTAGAAATGTGCTTTCCCCTGAATTAGGCCCCTTTGGGAGCACAAAAAGATTACAGATACCCAACCTGAGTTGTTCCATAGTTTCTAGAACATAACACTCAATACCCTTAAAAAAAAAAAAAAAAAAAGTAAAGTAAAAATCTATAATACACAAAATCAGCCTAGATATTTCCTCTGGGAGTTTGAAAAGTCAAGCCCTAAAGTTAAGTCCAAATTCAGAAAGAAGGCTAAAAGAATGAACCAAAAAAAAAAAAAAAAAAAAAAAAGAATCACTCTATAAAATGCTATTATGGTACTTAAGATGCTTAAGTTGCTTAAAATACACACACTTAGGGTGAGAGAATTACTGTAAAACATCTACAAGCAAAGCACTAAAAGGTAAAACAGGCACAAACTCAACTAGAATTTCTAAAAGAGATGAGGCAAGATTTTTATTTATTTTTAAAATAAATGATGAGAACACTAAAGGAAAAATTTGAAGTGAGAAAATATAAGAAAGAATTTTGAAAGGGAATTAGCAACTTAGCTAGTGATATAAAAATTTATCTAAGTTCAAATTTCCTGAAAATTAGAATAAAGTAAATAGAAAATAATGACTATCACACAAAAAGAAATATTTTTAAAGGTAAAAGACTGAAAAATATTATAAAGCATATGATATTTTGTAATAAAAAAAACTGATCTGGAAAAGAGATCAAGGAGAAATAATTTAAAAATCATTGAATTACCTAAAATCCTAGATATTATATTTCAATAATTTTTTTAAAAACTGCCCAAATCAGGGGCAGCTAGGTGGCACAGTGAATAGAGCACCAGCCTTGAATTCAGGCGGACCCAAGTTCAAATCTGGTCTCAGACATTTAACACTTCCTACCTGCGTGACCCTGGGCAAGTAACTTAACCCTAGCCTCAAAAAAAAACAAAAAAAAAAACTGCCCAACTCTCTTGAAACCAATGGAAAAAGTAAAAATAGAAACCAGTAACCAGTCACCATCCTTTAAAAAAGTAAAAGCTATGGTCAATAAAGGAATGTTTTTTGTTTAACTATACATGGAAAGGAGATGATGGGAAGTAGATTTATATTAATTGAAAACTAAATCTTAACTTGAAAACTATTTTTTTAAAATAGAGGATAACCTTAACAGCTAATTGGCAATGAAAAGAATGTTCTGGTTCACCAGCCCATGTCTAACTTATTAGGGTAATCACAAGACATTTGCCTTTATAAAAATGAACAGTGGAGGCATCCTTGAACTCTTGAAGCATAACTTCCTCTTCCCATATAATCTAGAAATTTTCAGTCAGCTATTATATGAGCAACGGATCCTCCACCTGGTATAGAATCAGCACCCAGTGCTTTACCACATGGAAGCACCCAAATAACATTCAAAACCTCTTCTTCAATTTGAATTTCAGCTAGGGAGTAATCAGCATTGAATAGTTGAGATGCGCCATAGGTCTTTTATGAGTCAAAGACCTATGGTGCATCTCAACTATTCAGTTCTAATTCATAAAAATCATAAAATATGCTTTGAATTGTTACTGTCAGCATAAAACTGAATTTCATCCACCTTCTTACTGAGCCAAGAATCCTGCATTTCTCTAAGTTTTAATTGTACCATACTTTTGATGGAATTGATTGCTACCTTCTTGGTTTCTTAGAGATGGATGAACTATTCCACTGGTATATCCTGTGGAGTTCTCATTTTTCATTTAACAGTTTATGAATTTCCCCATCATTTTCATCAAACCAAGTCTTGATGTTTGCAAATGTTCTGACCTAGATGAGTAAATGCAGTGCTATTTACCAAATCTTTGAAAGATGCCAACTCCTTTTCTGCTCCATTGTTGCCAACTGCGTAATGATTTAATTTATCCTCCAAGTTGGCAACAAAACTGCTTGCTTGCTGAAAAGATTACTTTATTGAGAACTCACCTAGGACAAGCACTCACAAGATGGTCAGAAAAAAATGATACAAGAACACACTCAAGGTCTCACTTAGGAACTTTAGAATTGATTGTATGACAAGGGAGATATTGACACAGGACTACCCAGCATCGCATGCCCTTATCAGAAAGGGTGCTGTGTTTCATGAGCAAAGCAGAATTGAAGTATCTCAGAAGAACCACGAGATGCACAAAGCTAATGTACAAATGTTCTTAAGGACTATTTGTGTCCAACCTGTGGCAGAGCATTCCAAGTTCATATTGGTCTGATCAACCACAGTTGGACCCACTATAACACAAATTTAACATACTAATGTCATTTCAATCCTCTTTGAAAATGAAGAACAACAACCAACCAATCACAATAAGATAGAAGATACCAAATTTAGAGCAACTTCTCAAGCCACATATCAAGATAAGGTCCAAATAGATGCTTACCTAAATATAAAAGTTCTCATAATAAACAGATTAGAAACATATGGGGAAAATTACCTACCACATCAATAAGTAAAACAAAAGATCATGACTAAACAAGAAATAGAGAGGATCAGAAGAGATAAAATGGGTAATTTTTGATTACATAAAATTTTAAATGGTTTGCATAAACCCAATATAGCTTTGATTAAAAGGAAAATATATGACAAGGGAAAATATTTGAAGAAAGTTGGTCTGATAAAAGTATCCTTTCTAAGAATTAAGAAACTGATTCAAAATTATAAGAACAATTCCCCAAGTGAAAAATTACTGAAGGATATGAACAGACAATTCCCAAGAAAAACAACCCAAACTACCTCTGACCATAATAAAGAAACAAACAAAAAGCCTTAAATCACTAACTAGAGAAATTCAAGTTAAAGCAATTCTGAGATTCTACTTCATACACATTAAGGTGACTAAAATGACAAAAAAAGGAAAAGACAAATATTAGAAACTGGCACACTGATGTGCTATTAGCAGACCTGTGAGTGGATACAAGCATTCTGGAAAACAATTTGGAATTACACAAAAAAGTTACAAAACAATACATGCCATTCAGCACATTTATTCCACTCCTAGGCCTATATCTAAAAGGTCCCATATGCACATAAATATTTATAGCATATATACAAATAAATATTTGTAGAACAAAGAACTAGAAACTAACAGGATACCCATCAATTGGGGAATGGCTGAATAAAAATAAATTATGACAAATAGTTTATGAATGTAATGGCATAACATAATGTAAGAAATGAAAATATAAGTGATTTCAAAGAGACATGGAAATGCCTATGTGATACAGGGTGATACACTATAACATCAATATTATAAAATAGACAATTTTGAAGACTTTAATTATTGTAGAATGAAATGAGCAGAACCAGAACAATTTGTGTAATAATAACAACATTATAAAGATAATTAGCTTTGAAAGCTATAAGAAATATGATCAATACAATGACCATCTGTGATTCCATGGAACCAATGATAAAGTATGCCATATACTTCCTGAAAAAGAGATGATGATTTAGAGAGCAAAATGAAATATATAGATATAAATGTAAGTTTGTATGAGTGTACATATATATGTGTGAGCATATTTCTTTAGCATAGCCAATAAGGGAATGTTTTCCTTGACTGAGTACTTGTTACAGGAAATCTGTTATTCTTTTTCCAATGGAATAAGAGTGGGAGGAAAAAGAAAAAAAGATTTTCTTTAATTTAAAAAATGTATACCTTTTTAAATGAATTTACTTGTTCTAATAGAAATAGCATATGGTTTTTAAACGGTTCTTAAAGACCTAATTAGACTCAGTAATTTTGCCCTATAATTCTATGCAAAAATTAACGGTGTCAAGATTTATTCATAACTAAATTTCCAATTTAAATCAACCCTTCTGAGTTAATCTCCATTCTCTAAAGCATTGTCACTGCAGTAAATATATTATCACTCACTCAGGGCCTTTGTCCAGTCCTTCATATATCTTGCAATATAAGATGAATCAGTAGACAATTTCTAGGACTAGAATGAGCCCTAAAAATTATGACACCTGACCACCTTTCTTGAGCAGATGAAGATTAGATCAGAATCCTTACTGTAATTATATACTCCTGCACTTTTTAATCATAGGAAGTCATGTCATTTTATAGATAGTGTCAAAAGATAAGGATAGGAACCAAACTTATAAGGATTAGAATAGGGACCAGGTTTTTCCTTACATAGGGAATTCCCTGGTGAGGAAACTCCCTTTAACAATGCAAATAAGTATCTTCTCTGTAATTTATTGTTTAAAAGGGTTTCCTATATAGCACTGAAGTTACCTGACTTGCCTAGGATCACAGAGCAAATATGTGTCAAAGTCAGGCCTTGAAAACAGATCTTCCTAGTTTTAAGATTAACTATCTATGCCCAAAAAGTTATCAAACTGTGCATACCCTTTGACCCAGCAGCGCTACTACTGGGATTATATCCCAAAGAAATACTAAAGAGCGGAAAGAGACATATATGTGCCAAAATGTTTGTGGCAGCTCTTTTTGTTGTAGCTAGAAACTGGAAGATGAATGGATGTCCATCGGTTGGAGAATGGTTGGGTAAATTGTGGTATATGAAGGTTATGGAATATTATTGCTCGGTAAGAAATGACCAGCAGGAGGAATATAGAGAGGCCTGGAGAGACTTAAATCAACTGTTGCTGAGTGAAATGAGCAGAACCAGAAGATCACTGTACACTTCAACAACAATACTGTATGGGGATGTATTCTGATGGAAGTGGAAATCTTCAACATAAAGAAGATCCAACTCACTTCCAGTTCATCAATGATGGACAGAGGTAGCTGCACCCAGAGAAGAAACACTGGGAGGGGAATGAAAATTGTTAGCACTAATATCTGTCTGCCCAGGTTGCATGTACCTTCGGATTCTAATGTTTATTGTGCAACAAGAAAATGATATTCGCACACATGTATTGTACCTAGACTATATTGTAACACATGTAAAATGTATGGTATTGCCTGTCGTCGGGGGGAGGGAATAGAGGGAGGGGGGGTAATTTGGAAAAATGAATACAAGGGATAATATTATAAAATATATATATATATAATAAAAAAAAATAAAAAAAAAATAAAACATTAACTATCTACTATACAATACCACCCTATTATATAGGGAAAGATGAGGGAGAGAGATTTAAAAATATTTTACTTGATTAAATCGAGATATGTTTGATGAATTCTCATTCAACAATTTGTTTTACCAGGCAAAAAAGTTACCTTGTGCAACTTAATGAACAAATTTCCATTCTGTAGGCACAGCCAAGAAATTTTCCTCCCTATACAACCTCTCAATATAGTATAAATATAGATTTATACTATTTATACTAATGGTCCTGTTTCAAGTATTTGAAAAATCTTTGCTCTGTTTTTCCCAAGAAGCAAGTACAATGTCCATTTTTCAAATAGTAATTGAAACATGTACAAAGGTCAACCTGTTTGCTTAGTTACTAATTTCAGCAAGAATTGGAAAGATCTCTGAGAACTAAGAACTGGCTTACAGTGTCCTCTCTGTCACAGGCTAACCATATGATCTTAGGGAAGTTATAACTTTTCTCAGAGATTGAGCTGTCTCATCTTAAAAAAAAAATGGAGAGAACAAATTATATTGACCTCAAAAACTCCAAGTTTAAATATCTGAGTTAATAAGGTATAACTTATCCTTCAGACTTTGGGACATTAATGTGGTAAAGTATCTTTGTGCTTTTTAGAGGTGGGACAGTAAGGTTTGTTTAATCTAGTGATCTTAGGCCTTTGCTTGAGCCAGAAATCATCAGGAAATTCTCCCTCAAAATTTAAACATTGAATTCAATTTTTCTGAGGAAATGTGCCTACTATTCTTTTGAATGTTGGAGGCTAGTAGGAGAAAACCCGCCAATGGAGCATTATAAATCCAAAAAACTCTAAATTCATTTAAGTGGTTATTAGCCTCTGATTCTAATATTCCAATATGAGCAAACTTATGGTAGGGATTTTTCCTATATTTAGTTTATCTAAGTGGCATATTTGTTTACATGTGCATATTTTCCTTCCTCCAAGTGAGTGTATGCTCCTTGAGATCAGGAACAGTTGGATTTTTGTCTTTCTCTTCCTGACAGGACTGTCACATAGCGGGTGATTAAGGAATGGTAGTTGATTGATTATTCTCTTTCTTATTTCTGTCAAAGGACTGTCAATTGGGAGTCACAATACCTGTGACTTGCCCTGCCACTTAATATTTTCATGAAGTTCTTACTTGGACTGGACAAGGCAGTTTCAGTTTCTCATCTATAAAAAAGAGGGTGTTGGAATAGGTGTTTCCTCCAGGTTTTTTCTGACCTGAGCTTGAGAGCAAAGTGCTGTCTATAACACTAAACAGCCCTTCTTAAAGGAATCCTGCTCCATCTAGTGGCCACATGCAACTCCATAGAGACTCCAGTTTCTCGGAAACTGAAGATAAAGAAGGTTGGAAAAAGAGAAAAGGGGAGGGCTTTCCCTCATTATCCAATCATATCACTGACTTCTAAGTCGTCACTTACCCTCCAAGTGGTTTAGGAAGTTTTAAAGCTGGTTCCCTGAACAACTGAAGAAGACACCCTTTCTTTTGTGGAGGCTGCTGCCCCTGGTGCATGTTGATATTCTGATTTTAAACCAGGTTGACCAAAAAGCACTTTGACAAGAGTCTTCATTACATTTCTTCTTCTTTTTTTTTTTCTTCTGTCAATTAGCAATATGTGCTTGGCTTTGGAAGTTTTGATTTTAATCTGACTTTTTAGTCTTTGAATTTAAAGAAATCAGAAATAATACACAAGCAGAATACAGAACACCGAATACAGTATAACAAGAAGGTAAGTTCTTGGTAAGTTTTCTTAGCGATGGGTTAAAAAAAAAAAAAATTCGGTATTATTTCATTAGGTTTCTTATCTGCTTTGTTTTATTGTGTGTGCAAGTAGGATCTAGGAAGGAGGGGCCAGCACAGGGGTCAATTCCACTTAAGGGTATAGACAGAACAAATGAGAAGAATAAAAATGGAAGCAAGAGAAGCCAAGATGGCAATATAATTCTCTGTTGGAAAGGAGTGGCTGGTTGAAAATGGGGATCAGTGAAATATTACAAAAAGGCAGAACTATGAGAGGAGTTCCTGTTTCTGACACTCCCTCTGTGAACTTGAGCAAGTAGCTTAAATTACTTGGGTCTCTGCATTTTATTTGGAAAGTAGTTTGAGAAATGGTAAAGAAAAATTGCAGTAGACAGTCTGTGAGATTCTCCATTTCTGCTCTAGATGAATGAAAAGAGACTGTTAGGCAGATGGGCAGAAAGACTGACACAGTAGCTAGACAGCTAGTCCAGGATCCTTGAATTCAAGCCCTACTTCTGAAACAAATTCTGTGCTTCCCTGCACAGAAGTATTAAGATGTTTAAGTATTTGATGCTAGGCTGTTCTTAAAGACTTAAACTAGAGAGAAAGTGACAACTTGCTTAGTTTCCCTACACAGGAGTTCTCAATTATCAAAGAAACCAAGATTCAGTCCCTCTCTCTTTCCCTATCCCTCTGTGTGTGTGTTTCTGTCTGTCTGTCCAGACTGTTACTTACTATGACCTCTAGCAACTATTTGAACCTCAGTTTTGAGCCAAGCCCTGCTTCCAGCTCAGAACCCTGTGTACCTATCTTTTATAAAAACTAACCCTGTTTAAAAATGTGCTGTGCATAATGTATCATCTACCTTCCTCTCTATTGTTCAATTAATTGAAGACAAAAAAAGGTACAATTTTCCAGATTTTGTTGCTCATATCACCCTTAAGAAAATCAGTAAGTGATAAAATGATGTTCACACCCTCTCCTCTTCTGAATCCTGGAGCAAGGAAGCACTAAAAGGAGGCAATTAATTGGGCATTTACTCAATCACATATTAGCTAACTCTTTCTAAACTTCCTTTAACATTTTTATCTGAGACCAATCTCGTGGTCAAGATATGGCGACTTGAAACTCTGCCTGAGTTTCAATTTTTACTAAAAATTTATTTTGTTGAGGATATTTACCCCTGGTATGAGACTGCTACAGCCAAAGTCTACTAGTATTCCTGACCTGGAGAGGCTACCAGGGACTTTTGAGGACCTATCCCAGACCTTTAGAACAGAATACAATTTATGTGAGGCTGTCTGATAACAGTGTTGAGTCAAACAAATAAGGGCAAGGTTAAGAAAGATAGAGTCTCAGACTTCTGAGGAATGGAATATCAAAATCATATTTAGACTAGAAGATCAGGGAAACGTTCAAACCTCAGCTTTGCCCTGAGTCTTGGCCAGGCTTAGATATTCTGAGGACTCTGAAGCATGCTAAAATCTCCATTTACTCCATTCAACCTATCCCAAAGAGCATCGTTGTATCTTTGGATTTTATTTCTAGATCTAGACAGGACTTCACAAATTCTTTCTATCCCTACTACACAGGAATTCTGATAACTCAGAGAGGAAGATACAAATCAAGATATCTTAATAGGATTAAGGACAGAATTATAGACTCCCTAATATCTCAAGGGCTTTAAACCAAGTTAAACATGACAGTCACTAAGTTCCAGT
This sequence comes from Sminthopsis crassicaudata, assembly GCF_048593235.1. Lineage (NCBI taxonomy): Eukaryota > Metazoa > Chordata > Mammalia > Dasyuromorphia > Dasyuridae > Sminthopsis > Sminthopsis crassicaudata. Next base: position 59,328,644 of record NC_133620.1, read on the forward strand.
ATGGTATATTATTCACCTATAAGGTCTAAACAACAACAACAACAACAACAAAAACTGGTTTAGAAAAATAAAATGGCAAATTTCCAAAGTCAATTAAGTAATTATGATCATTATGTATTGGGAGGAGAATGGGGGAAATGGAGGAAAAAACCTACTAGATTCAGAGTTCAGAGATCTAGGTCCTGGGCTTGGATCTGCCACAAGTAATGATTTATATTAATAGTTCTTTTTAATGTAACTGATTTTAAGGTTAACAAATTATATATATTTACATCACAATTAAATGAATGAAATGAGGTACAGTAGACACATTTTTTCATAGATAGTTCTGTGAGGTGGGAGTTATATGTTATTCTCATTTCCTGATGAAGAAACTAAGACTCTGAATGCTTGAATAACATTTTCAAGGTTAGAGAGGTAATGAGTCATGCAAAAAATAAAAGGGGGTATACTTAAAACTTCATGAAACTCATTTGTTCTATGTCAAAGGCTTCTTTCTGGCCCTGGGGCCTTATAAAAAACTAATTCATCTTTTTCTGATGCAGGAGACCATGGTCAAGCAAGTCGCAATAATTGGAGCTGGTGTGAGCGGCCTGGCCTCCATCAAAAGTTGTTTGGAAGAAGGTTTAGAGCCCACCTGCTTTGAGAGAAGTGATGACATTGGGGGACTGTGGAAGTTTACTGTGAGTATAATCATTTTCCTTATTGTTTAAAAGGGAATATCTTATAGCTAAGCCCTCAGACATCATCAAAAGAGTTTCCCTAAGATTGAAAGTGCTGAGCTCACTGGCCTCAGTGGAAACCCCCAGTAGAAAATTACCTAAATATTCATATATATACTTGAAAAAAGACTGACTTTTATGCTCCCTATCACTTTTTCCTCTCATATTTCTGTAGCCTGTCTTATTTTGTTAATAAATTTTATCAATGTTTTCTTAAAACAATACTATCATTATCATACCTTCCTACTGATTCCAACCTGAAACTGAACCCTTTAATTTGTGACAAAGAAAAAACATTTAAGAAAAAACAATCAATTTAATTAATTTTTTTCACAAAGTATACGACCTTTTAACTATGTAACACCAGTTCAATGTGGGGTTGAAGGCAGCTCACTTCTTTAACTATTCATCAGGTGGAAGATGGACTATTATAATTAGCCTGAGTTCAGTTTACTTTTAATATTGTTTTAATTTACATTATTATATCATTGTGTCTATTGTTACTCTAGTTCTGTTTACTTCATTATGCATCCGTTCATATAATTCCTTCTATGTGTCTAAATTGTTCATTTAAAAAAATATTTTTACTAGGCAATAATATTCCATTACATTCATATACTATAGTTTATCCAGCCATTCCCTAATCAAAGACACCCACTTAGTTTCTAATTCTTTGATGACACTAGAAGCACTGCTATGAATGTTCTGGGGATACATTGGATCTTTTTTTTTTTTTTTTAACCTCAGTGTTGGTGATACTGTTGGATAAAAAGTTTTGAACACCTTTGCTTTTCCCTTTCCCACAGGAAACGATTGGACATGGGATGACCAAAGTCTACAAATCTGTAGTGACCAATATCACCAAGGAAATGTCATGTTATAGTGACTTCCCCTTTCCGGAAAATTTCCCCAACTACATGAAGCATACTATGGTGATGGAGTATCTTCATTCTTATGCTGAACACTTTGACCTTCTCAGATATATTCATTTCAAGGTGAGATACCTAAGAAAATGAGAATAAATAGCATCTTTGTCAGCTAGGAAGAAAATGAACACTGTGGATGAAGAAAATGAATGTATTTAATAATAATAATAGCTAATATTTATAGGTAACTGCACTCAAAGAGAAAGCATGGCATAGTGGACAGAGAATTGTCCTCAAAGCCAGGAAGGGTGGAATTCGAGTCCTCTTTTAACATACACTGGCTCTGGTGTTGGCCAAAGGTGGCAAAAAGGAACCAGGCATGAATGGGCAGCAATATTCTTTTCTGCCTTCAATAACCAGTTTAAGTAATTGAAAAATTTTTACCAAGTAAATAAAAATACGCAAAATATTAATAATGTAAACTTTAGTTTTCTAAGTCAACATGTGGCCTGCAAAGCTCTATTTCGATTGGAATTTGGTTGTTTTAGATGACTCTTTATAACTCCTAGATGCAGAGAAAGTGTTAAATTGAATTGGTAGAGAGAATTTCTTTACCGGGAAAGTCCTTAAACTAAAAAAATCATAGATCCAATGCCTCTCCCTCAAGCAAATAACTAACCAAAAAAAAAAAAAAAAAAAAGGTTGACTCCCAAAATTTCAGATATAATTTCTTGCTTTCATTATTCTTAATCTTCCTCCAAATCTCTTAATCCTCTCCTTTTACCCTGGTGGTAGTTTAGTCAAAATTAGGACATGTTCCAATTTGTCTTCTACCTCTTAGTTTGTTTGTTTTGTTTTGTTTTTTCTCTTTTGGGGTGGTTGATTTTCAGATCTTTCCATAGAGAAGATGCATATTCAGAACAAGGAAATAGATGATTAAGTTGAAGGGATTGAAAAGATCTCTCCTAAGAGGGAGGGAAAGTTCTCTCCTCTCCTGGGAGTTCCATTCAAACTCTCATTTGGAATAAGTACTAGCATGTAGATAAGCTAACCAGAATTGCCATAATCTAGCAAACTGAACAAATTGTATATATCAACCAAGTCATCAACTGCTCCATCTATGCAAATTAGCAGAAAGGAAGCTATATTTTTTCCTAAAATTAATTTTTTTTTACATTTTTGATGCCTTTTGGAGTCAGTTCCCCAGTGTATTCTACCCAATATAACCTTCATTCATTCAACTAGTATTTATTTGTAACAAAGAAAAAGTCAAGGAAATCTGAATATGTAACCTTATCTGATAAAATATTCAGTATAGTGTTCAAAGGAGATCGTTAAGTGGTTGAGGACCTCAATATAAAACAACAAATTCTGCCTAGAGAAACATTTTCTCCTACATACCCTGATATGTGAGATACTCTAGGTCAATTCCATTGTTGCTCTCCCAAGTCCTATTTGTCTGGATGGAATTTTCAATAATAGTCTGTCCACTGTGACTAAAAAGTTGCAGATCTAATGTTTGGAGACTTTTTTCTTTTACACACACACAGACACACACACACACACACACACACACACACACAAAATGCACATACCCATCCATTCATGCATACATATACATATATACACATACATCTATATGATTTTTTTCCCAATAAATAACAAATTTTTTTTAAAAGCTGGATAGGCCCTTAAAGGTTACTTTTTTAATGCTAATTACAACAATTTTTTAACCTTTCTTTTTAAGTTTTGAGTATTTGGAGACTTCTTTTGAATTGATTCCATTATATAAAGTGTCTAGCCCTGGATTCCCTGGAGAGAGGTCTCTGTGCTTCCTTTCAGACCACTGTAAGCAGCATAACCAAGCACCAAGACTTTGCTGTTACTGGCCAATGGACCGTGGTGACAGAGACAGAAGGAAAGCAAGACACAGCTATCTTTGATGCAGTAATGATCTGCACAGGACATTACCTGAATCCCCGATTACCTTTGGAGTCCTTTCCTGGTGAGTCAGCTGGTCAGCAAAGTTTAACATTTATTAAGTGCTTCTCCTTATATACTAATATGTTAGGATCCTTGCTAGGTGCTAAGTCGGTATTTAACAATTCTCTAGCTCAGAATTTACACCTTTAGTTCACACCTTTAAAAGGAGTTTACAACTTTAGATTTGTGAAAGGAGTTTACATCTTTAAAGCAGTTAACATCTTTAAAAGAGCTAGCTCATTGGTTGTAAGGAGTTCCCACAAGCCTGTGGAGTACTTACAAGCCCATTCTCTGGGAGGATATAAGGAGCCAGGATTCAGGAAGGAGGGGGATTCCAGATTCTATGTGGTGCTAACTGGGGACACTTGGACAAGAGCAGATTCACAAGTCGAAAGAAAAAGCCTGCTCATGGACTTCCAGAAGATTCACATTTAGGATTGAATTCTGGGATTACTGAATTAGAACTAAAGCCAAGGTTGCCTCCCCAGAAGCTCCCCAAGAAATCCTGCTCCCAGAGAATGATCGAAATTCTTGAGACAACAGAGCACAACACCAATATGTCAAATTAGACACCCAGGATTCAAAGATAAATATGAAATAATCCCTGTCTTCAAAGTATATTATATTTTGCTAAAAGATATTCAATTCAATAAAAATGTATAAAGTATTGATTATGTGCAAAGCACTGTGCTGGGCACCAGGAATAAAAGATTTTTTAAAAAAGCATAAAGCCAAACTTATATTCTACTAAGGGAAGATATCATATATACTTGGGGTAGTAAATATAAAATAGTTTCAGGAGGCCAAAAATACTAATAATTGAGAGAATCAGGGAAGACATCAAATAGTAAGTAGAACCTGAGCTATACTGTGAAAAATGCTAGAGATTAAACTAGGAGAGTGTATGAATGAGCCTAAAATGGAATAAACCTGGTAGGTAGAAATCATATTGTAGTGGATTTTAAATACCAGGCCAAGACATTTGTATCTCATCCTAGAGAATATAGGGAACCATTGAAGATTTTTTAAATTGGAGTCACATAGTCAAATCTTTATTTTAGAATGAAGTTTGTGAGCCACATGGAAGGTTAACAGATAAGAGAATGGAGAGGGCTGGTATAATAGTAATGTATAATAAAGCCTAAACTAGAGCAAAGGCTGTGTGAATACAGAAGGGGATGAATGTGAGAGATGTTGGGAAGGAAGAATCAGTAAGGTTTAGCAACTGATTGGATATGGTGAGTGAGGAAAAGTAAGGAGTGAAGAACAACTCCAATGTTCAAACCTAGGTGGACTGAAGGATGATGGTAAATTCTACAATAAATAGAGAATATAAGAGAAGGATTATGATTTGTTTGCATTTTGGTGTTAGGTTTTAGGTTTTTGGTGGGTTGTAGAAAAGATAATGAATTCTATTTTGGACATATTAACATATCCATCATTAACATGTTGGGTATCATATAATCCCAGGGATTCCCAAGCTTTTATAGGTTTTAGATTTCTTCTAAAAGAATGTCGATAGAAAAGATCCATACAGATAAGTATACAAATTAAATAATCATGCAAGAAACATGCTTCACACTAACCCAGTAGAACATATGCAATTTTTAAAAATTCCACTCTTGAATAAAAACAAATTTGAGCTGAGATTATCACAAAATCTCAAAATCTCAGAGTTGAAAGGTACCTAAGAGATCATTTAATTCAATCCAAACCCAAATAAAAATCCTCTATGATAAAATCCCAACAAAAGAAGGCATCTGACCTTTGCTTAAAGGCCTCCAATTTAGAGAAGAGGGAAACTACTACAACCTGAGCAGCCCTCTTCAATTATTGATATTATAAAATAATTCACAATAGTATTCCTTTGAAAAGAATTCTAGAAGGCATATGAATTTAAATTAGATTTATTTTTAGCTGATTTTCAGGAATATGTCTATTGTGTAAAGCCAATTATATGCATAAATGATATCATACATAGGAACTATAAAACTGTACATAAAAGATTTCTTTAAAAAAACTTGCCAATGGTTAACAATTAAAGCATCATTAGCCCTTTAAAGTATTCACTTAGAGGAACTATAAATATATTTAAATGGTATTCTAACTGCTCAAAATTAATTTCTCTTCCAAGAATTTTTAAAACACCTACTATGTACTAGGAATTATGTTCAATGCAAAGAAATAGATAAGAAATGAAACTAGATCTTGCCTTTCAAGGAACATACATTCTAAAGGATGGAATATCATGTACAACAGAGGCTTAAACAAAGTGTGGGCTAGTTCATGCCCGTGAACACCTTTGTCATACTTAGATGAGTACATATTAAGTTTTAAAAAGAGAAAATAATTTGAATTGGGGAATATTAACTGAGGAATAAGGAAAAGTCACTCTAGTGGTACTTGAGCTGAACCTTGAATAGAGTTGAGGATTCTAAGAGACAGTAGTCAGAGTATTCAAAACATGAATTTAGAAAAAATTTTGGAAATTACCTTCCAAGCCTGGGCATATATCCTTCCTTTTTTTTTTTTTTTTAGTTTCTTCTCTTCCAGAAGTCAGAGTCTGATGAGGGATGTCAGGCTTCAGATATAGTACTTTCTCCATTAACCATTTAGTGAAATCAGCAATCCTGCATCTGCACCTTAGTTTGTCTCTACCTTTTGGGCCACCTACCCAAACACTGAATCCTGCCTTAGCTAAACCACATCCTCTGATTTTCTTACAGGAATCAACAAGTTTCAAGGACAGATCCTACACAGTCAAGAATACAGGAGTCCAGAAAGTTTTCAGGGTAAACGGATCATTGTGATTGGTCTTGGGAATACTGGCGGCGATATTGCAGTGGAACTCAGTCGTGTGGCAGAAAAAGTAGGTGCAGCCAAGGCAATATCTTTTATTGTTACAAGGGCCATTTTTATATAACTGGTGGTGGTGGTGGTGGTGGTGGTGGTGGAGGTGGTAGTTAAGAAGTCATTTCAATCATGTCTGACTCTGTAATTCTTTTTGGGAGTTTTCTTGGCAAAGATACTAAAATGGTTTGCCATTTCCTTCCCCAGCTCATTTTACAGTTGAGGAAACTCAGACAAAGTTAAGTGAATTGCCCAGGGTCACATAACTAATAAGTGTCTGAAGATAGATTTTAACTCAGGTATTTCTGACTCCAGGCTTGCACTCTACCCATTGCACCATCTTGCTACTTCATCTGGTCATTATTGCATTGCATAAATCACAGTGAACATAAAAGCTTTGAATAGCTATGGTAGGCATTCCCAGCCCTTTCTAAGCAATAAAAAAGCCCCACTGATCAAGAGGTAATGCCTTCATTGTCAGGCTACAAACATTTCACTGATGCAAAGCACTTGGTGATTTCCAGTTAAGTGAACCTTCTCTTCCTAATCTTATCCAGGAAAAATGTTGAAAGTATTTATTACCTTTAGGCTACTGAGACATCTAATCCATGGAATATGAAGATGAATATTCAAATATAGATGCAAGTAAGTCATGTCTGTGTATCTTCTAGGAAAGAGTCAACTTAGTCATGCCTATTAGTTATCCACTCATGTTGCCCAAGGAAGATAAATAATAATGTCAAGTGATAGGTCAGAATTATATTATTATAGATCCTTTCCATTATATATAAATTATAGGCAGCAATAGAATATGTTGTTGTTATTCTTGTTCAGTTATGTCTGACTCTTTGTGATGCCATGAATTTGTCCATGGGATTTTCTTGGCAAAGATACTGGAGTTTTTTTTGCCATTTTTATCTCTAGTGTTTTCCCATATTACATTGAAGAACTGAGGCAAAAAGTAGTTATGACTTTTCCGTAATTACACAGCTAGTGTCTAAAGCTGAATTTGAGCTCAGGTTTTCCTTGTTCTAATTCAGTGTTCTGTCCACTGTACCTTCGAGATGCCCCAATAGAATGTATATATGTATGTAGATATGTGTGCATGTATTATATATATATGTGTGTGTGTGTGTATGTGTGTGTATCTATACATGAATACACATACACAAAAATATACACATATATTTATACATATATTTATTTTTAATGATATTACTAATGTATGTGTGTCAGGAATTTATATTCAGCAATAAGCCTTGATTTGATAATATATACATATATTTTTCGAACCCTCTAGACCTGTTGGCAAGTATTTGTAGAACTGCAGACTGGGATTAAGAAAGTGAACTATTGCAGTTCACTTAGAACAAACTAAAGATAAAGAACCATAAAAATAATAAAATCATGACCTTTGCTTCATTAACATGGTCTTTTAATCACAACCCAACCAATTTCAGTAAGGGACTATGTAACTGATGTTCTCAGCCAAAGAGTCTTCCTCCAAAAATCATCTTGTTTCCACTGTATAGATATTCTATAAAGAGTGTAATTCCTGCAGTACTTATGTCACAGAGATATTATGAAGTTCAAATGAGAACAGATGCAAAATTAAAATCCTTAAATAAATGTCTTATTGTTGTTGCTATTATTACTCATATTATGTCACTTTTCTCAATATAGTTCAATGGAATTCAAAGAGAAATAGTTCTGGAATAGATCACATTATTCTCTTTTTGTACTTATTACTATATTATGCTATATTCCTAGAAGTATTATGTCACAGATAAAAGGAATTAAGCTTTCCAAAAGCAAAATAAAAATGGAATACTATGAAATAATGACCAAATTTGGGTCCTAAAGAAAATATATGAAAAGATCCCTTCTCCTGCTTCTTTGTAGAAATGGGGAGAAATAGATGGGGAACATTGGCTTATAATGTCAATTTTTTTTAAATGTGTTGGTAAGTTTTTCTAAACTTTCCCTCCCTCTTTTAAATTTTTTTTGTTATACAGCATTGTTTAGAGTTGGAGAGCAGGATACATTGAGAAATGTGTGTGACATAAAATAATAGATACCAATAAAAAAAAATTTAAGCAACATAAGCTCAGGTCAATTTTATACAATGTAAGGCATTATGAGTCGATCATTGTGATCTGAATTTAACTGCATATTGTAGTCTAAAAATCACTGGATTCAGAGATGTGACTAAGTGATGTACTTATTCAGTGTATTAGATGGTGTCAAGAATTGATGTGTTCAAATCCTATTACAGGCACTTATCTGTGTGTTCTTGGATAAAGCACTTAACCTAATTGTGCCTCAATTTCCTCAATTGTAAAATTAAGGAGCTAGAATCTATGGCCTCAAAGGTGTTTTCCAGATTAAATTCTAAAATCCTATAAATCTGGACCCAATTGCTTATGTTTTAGGTGTCTGACATTGACCAAATCAATTTACCTCTAGGCCATTTTTGCTTTCCAGAAGAAAAAAAAAAGTGATAGTAATCTCTGCTATATATACTAGTATTGTTTTGCTAATCAAATAAAAACTTCTATGTAACAATAAAAAAATTTATGCAATGCCTGAGCTGACCCATTTTTATAGAAAAATGTTAGATAGATCAAGATTATTTATAAAGTAGTGATTGAAGTACCAATTCCATTGATATCCATTGTATAATCTTTCACTAGATTCCCACAGTATGAACAGAATTAAGGGAAGACCCTTAAGCATTGGATTAATGATATAGATGAGATTTGTGGGAGGATATGGACAAGAATAACACAGGAAGTAAAGGTATTAATCTAATGGTATTCTGTAGCATTGGGAGCGGGAGAGTCTATATCAACAATCACACAAATCCAGTCGAGTCATGATGGACATGAGTCCAGATGCCCACTTATTTATCTCTGCAGAAGTCCTTCAAACATGTTCTCAGCAGATAAGTATCTGCTTCAGCACCATTAAGAAAACTGGAAAGCACTGAAGGAAACTTATCACATCAGTGGGGAAAAGTACAAAAATCATTAAATGACACATTTATCCATCCTGCCTTACCTTTTAGGTGTTTCTCAGTACTAGAAGTGGTGCCTGGGTCGATAGCCGTCTTTCTGATGATGGCTACCCCACTCATATGATTCAAACAACAAGATTTCTTCATCTGGTTGCACGTTCCCTACCTTCAACCATCATGAACTGGATGGGGAAGAAGCGCATGAGTAAATGGTTTAACCATAAGAATTATGGATTGAGTAATCCAAAGGGGTACTTTATTTTTTATTTAATGAAAATCTAGTTTATGAAAAGAAGTCATCTAATTTCTTAATTTTTTTGTATGAAGGAGCCAAAATTTGTGCTCACATTCAATGTTTTCATAATTTATGTTTCTATTCAAGTTCAATTCTGCCACTTTGACAGTAGTGTTAAAGATTTAAGATAGACCTCATCTAGTTGAATTTAATTTTGGAAGAGATTAAAGTACTAATTTGGGAAACTGAAAACTACTGATTCTCTCAGAGGGAAATTTGCATATATAACACAAGATATAACATCAAGAAATTGACATTTATTTGAAGGCATCCTATGTGCATTATATAGAAAGGATCAATGAATAAAGATAGTCATATCTCAATGGATTTCTATAGTCATATGCAAGATGTCCCAAAAGTCTTGGTTCATTATAACTCACAACTGCCCCAAGATATATGGAACATCTTGTATTTACAGCTGGAAAGGACTTTATAGACTCTCTGGGCAACCCCATTATTTTATTTGAGACAAATGTGACCCAGGGAGATGAAATGACTTGGCAAAGATTACAACTTATGGGACCAAGACTCAAGATAAAGTTCTCTCCAAATTCATTGGCCTTTCATATATATATGTATGTATGTATGTATGTATATGCATCATCTTGCCTCCAATTTGTTTGAAAAACCGGAGGTAGGATGTTATAACAAAAATAATAGATAAGCATATTTTAATATACATCTAATTTTAAAGTACATACTGACAATGGCAGAATGTTCTTGCAGTAATAATGGGATTTCTTAAATATCACATTTATCATATACTTGAACCAAAAAAAAAAAAAATTGGTGGAAACACATATCTCTGCATTCATAATGGAAGAGAGGGAAGAAGAATGGTCCAAATGCAAGTGTTTATTTTATTTATACCATTAGGATATATAAAATATGTAGTAATTGAGTTTAGACCAATTTCATGTTAAAGCAATAATTATTGGGAGCCTGAAAAAGCATATTATCAAGAGTGGGATTTATACTTTAATTTCAATTCAAAAAATATATACTTTCTGTCTGTAACATGATATTTTTTAGCCACAAATACTATATCTTTCAATGTCCTAGCTTTCTGTACCTGAGTTAATATGACTGAGTTAAAGTCTCCAAAATTACATCTTTGAGGGCTAAGAAAAAAAAAAAAGCTTGTATATATGTATATAGTCTCTTAGTCATTCATATCAAAAGAATAGGTTAACTGCTGTTATTTAATAAGTCAGAAATCAATTTTTCCCAAAAAATGTTTTCTATTAGCAGTAGGAAAACAAAATTACTCAGGACAGTGGCCAAAGTTTTGCCTATATGGAGCTATCAAATTAATTCATTCAAAACAATGTGTGGCTATTATTCACTAAATTAACCAGTTTGTTAGTTGAATATGACTGGATACCTATTTGTGTATACAAAGAATTAAAGCACTTGCCTTTTCTCTACAATATAGGCGACAACAAAAGAGAATTGCAAATGATGAATTGCCCAGCTATATCCTATGTGGTTCTGTCACCATGAAAATCAATGTGAAGGAGTTTACAGAAACATCTGCCATCTTTGAAGATGGGACTGTGGAGGAGAACATCGATGTTGTGTTCTTTGCTACAGGATACACATACTCTCTTCCTTTCCTTGAAGAACCTATGGAAAAATTCTGTAAAAACAAGATCTTCATATACAAATATATCTTCCCCTCAAACTTGGAGAAGGCAACTCTGGCTCTCATTGGCCATGTTGGTTTGCAAGGTTCCATTATAGTAGGCACAGAACTCCAGGCCCGCTGGGCCACAAGAGTATTCAAAGGTGAGTAGATTCTTTTAATCACCCAAATTCCTAAGTGGAATTTCCTACTTGGAAAGTTTCCTAGAAAGGAAAGTTTTCCTGTGATCTTATATTTTAAAAAAAATTTATAATCAAAGGAACAAAGGGCTAATGGCAAGAAAAAATTTTCAAAAACAATTAAATAGTGTAAATACTATGTTGATAAGCATTTTTTCCAGCTTGAGGATAAATTGTTCTCTCAGTCTCCAAGTCATCTTCCAATACAATTATGGAATAAATTGAATTATTTTATAGTTGTGTCTTACTCATTGTGACTCTATTTTGACAATTTTCTTGGCAGAGAGTGCTTTTCCTTCTCCAGATTAGGAAAGTAAGGCAAACAGGATAAAGTGACACCCAAAGGTCACACAGCTGTAAGTGTCTGAGGCCAGATTTGAGCTCAGGAAGATGAGTTTTCTGCTCTTCCTCCCCAGCACACTACATTATTGCACCACTTAGTTGCCCATGGAATAAACAGACAGATAAAATCACTCAGATCAGGACTCTATTAGACTGGACTCTTATAATAACAGCCATATTTTATCTCATTTGATTCTTACAACAACCCTGGGAAGTAGATGCTATTATTATCCCCATAGTACAGATGAGGAAACTAAAGGTGAATGTCACTTGTTTAGGGTCACATAGCTAATAAATGTATGAGACAGAGCTTGAACTCGAGTTTTCCTAACCTTAAGTTCACTACTCTTTCCCACTCCCACCACCTACCTGCCTAAAAGGAAAGCAGTAATTCAAGCAGAGAAGAACTTGGTCTGACCAGTTTCATCTATTGTACATAAATGAAAATATTTTTGAAGCATCAAAATATTCAGTTATTCAAACTTTTTATATTTCATCTCAACAAAGTGCTTGGCACATGGTAAGCATTATGTAAATCCTAACTATTGTTATTTGTTAGAATTACAAGGTGAGAACTCAGGTTGTCTGGACAACCCTGTTCGGGCGCCAAATTGTGAAGGTCTGGGCTAGCTCCTCTGAAGAGCTCAGAATAAATCCTTTTCAGGATAAACAAAAGTCCTTGCCCCACGTTGGGCTCCAATGTTATTTTTCAATGAGGTTTTACTTAATTCATTATTGTGATATTTAGCACTCTTTCCCCCTACCTTATTTTCTTAGGAATACTCTTTCATAAAAATACTGGAAGAAATATAAAATATTGATTTCATAGAAAGGCTTTGGAATGTTGGATTCTTAGTACTTTAATTCTGCTTTCAGTTATACCACTTACTAACTATATAACTTGGAGAAATCATTTCTCTGAGACTTTTTTCCCTTAAATACATAAGGATAGGGTTGGACTAGGATCATAGAATCATTGATTTTAGGGGAAAAGATATTCAGGACCATCGAGTCCAATCCCCTCTTCTCAATCTTCTCAAGAGGAACCCAAGATACAGAAATGACTTCCCAGAATCACATTTCTAGTAAATGTCAGAGGCACGATACTCTTCTAAGTCCTTCTGATTCCAATTCTTTTTACCATACTATTGACTAGATGATCTTTCTACAGTTCAGTCTAGCTGCCTTCAACATTCTGTACAGTTTACAGATATTCAAAACTGCTATATTGGGGGGGAAAATACATTTATCACTCCCCAAATTTGTCACCCTCAGAAATGTCATGTGAAAAACTGGTCCCACTAGCCAGACATAAATGTGCCTCATTTACTTATACTTGCATAATAACATCTGCTCATTACACCATAACATCCTGACATAGCCATCACCAGAAAGTAATGCAAGTTTTTTTTAAGGGTTCACTTGCCCTTAGTCCTAGATTCCTTTAAAGAATAGAATGATTGCCTAGCAAGATTAAATTCTCAGTTGAGATACAGGCAAGTGAGTGAAAGCTCAATCTTCTAACTTTCTCCAGGCTCAGCAGCTTGGGAAGAGATACAGAGAAATGAAATCATGAGGGCTTTTGGGGGGAAAAGGTTAGGAATGAATGAAGGTTAGATAAGACAAGCAATTCTAGGGTGTCAGTTTGTAAATCATTAAAGCAGTGTATAGGTGGATTAAAGGCCATGGATGGAACTCATGAAGACCTAATGGCAGAGAAAGAGTTGAAAAAGATGGAAGAATCAAGAGTTGGGAAGTCACAATGAGAAAAAAGAATGAATTTAGCATGAATGAGAAAGCAAGAAAGGTAGAATAGTCATGGTTTGAGAATGAATCTTCAGAGTTAAAATTGATTGCCACTGATTCTATGCTAATTTTCTGGAACTAGTCTACTAAAGTAAAAGGAAGAAATACCAATGGTTTTAAGGTTATTTTCCAAAGGTGAGATAAATTTTTTTATTGTTTTTTCATCTTATATATGTGTGTGTGTGTGTGTGTGTGTGTGTGTGTGTGTGTGTGTGTGTGTGTAGGGAAAGACTCCATGTAGGTTCTGCAATGAAGAGGAAGGTGTAATGTGAGTCCTCTAGCAATGATTCCAACAACTAGAAATTAGGGAACTTTACACAAAGGCTTATGAATCAATTCTACTTTATTCTATCAAAAGCTACTATTTTCATGTTCCTTTTCTGCCCCTTTTGTGCCACACACTTTATACTAAGTCTTTATTCTCTGTGTATACTATGTAAAGTCAAATAGAAATGAGGGTCACTAAACTGTACATTAGCATCCCCACAAGTCACATATTAACATGGAAAACCAAATATTATTATCTTCGTTTTGTTATATTTTTATTTATTTTGTTAAATATTTCCCAATTACATTTTAATGTAGTTCAGGCCCACTTCTGTGTATTACAGTAGTTGGGGGCCTCATTTTTGATAACTGCTTTACATGACAGTGTTATAGAGATAGGTTTGTTTGTTTGTTTTTCAAGCAAAGTACATATAACAAAGTGTTAGCAATACTGTGGAACTCTTTTTAAAAATGAATTTCTTTATGTTTTGAAAAAAAATAAGTACTCTATCTAATATAATAGTAATATATGGCCCCCCAAAAAGCTATCTTTGAAATTTCAGAATTCAGATTATTTACTAGTAAGACTCAAGTTTATTTTATAACAGGAATAAAATATATTGGAAATTCTATTTCCTCCAGGACTTTACTATTAGCTTAGCATAGTGGAAAGAACATTGTATTTAGGAGACTAAAACCTGGGTTTAAAACCCAGCTTACTTATAAGTTATGTGACTTTAGGCAGATTGTTTCTTGTCTCCAATGTTGTTTTCTCATATATAAAATGGGTGTGATAATATTACCTGATATGATATTACCTTTTCTTGATATTTATTGAATCAAGCATTAGAAGAGATATAAGATACCAAGCCTAAAAATGAAAGTAACTACTTCTCACTTGCCAAAGTCCTAGCCAGCCTTTAAAGCCTGGCTTCACTCCAGATATATTGCTAGTCAGAAATTATCCTCTCCCCAACTTTATTCTTCATAGTACTTCACTTTCAACTTATTTCTATGTGTCACTTTATATTGTAATTATGCAATAACACGTAAGTCATAATTTTTACCCCATCATTAGCTCCCTAAGAGAAGAAAATGTATCTAATCTGTGTATCAATCTATCCATCAACAACCTCAGTACCAGCCACTGTACTAGGCAGTACAAAAGAAGTACAACTCGTGTTGTATCAAGAGAGACAACATGTACATATGCAACTAGCCACAAACCTGATACAAAGTAATAATTAGGTGATATGGTAGGTAGCAAACCAAACCTGGAGTCAGACTTATCTTCCTGAATTCAAATATGGCCTCAGAGACTTACTGTGTGACCTTAGGCAAGTCATTTAACCCTGTTTGCCCCAATTTCCTAATCTGGAGAAAGAAATAGCAAACTACTCTAGTATCTTTTCCAAGAAAACTTCAAATAGGATCACAAAGAGTTGGACACAACTTAGAAAATGACTAAACAATAACAATGGGAGGAGGGAGACCCTGACAGCTAAAAGAATCACAAAAGGCAGAAGGTGGTACTTAAACTGAGTTTTGAAGGAATCTAGAAATTCTAAGAAGCTTAGATGATGAAGAAATGTATTTCTCCCATCACCTAACAATACTCATTTTATTAATGGATAATTAATAAATGCTATTGATTTTTACTAAACTGAAGAAGTCAAGTATCCATTATAGCTGATATCAAATCCTTTTCCCCCCCACAAAGGACTGTGTAAGATACCTCCGTCAAACAAAATGATGGCTGAAGCTACCAAGAAGGAACAGCTCATAAAAAGGTATAAGAATAATAATTGTATTTATATTTACACTTATATAATACTTTAAGGTTTGCAAACTAGTTACTTCTTAACATCCCCCTAACATAAGTGGTACAAACATGGCTAATTCTGTTTAACAAATGAAAAAAAAAAAAAAGTGAGACTTAAAATGATCAACAAATCACTTGTTCATGATTGTATGGAAAATGTCAAAGCCAGAATTTGAACCAATTTGAATTTCCAATATACTACATAATAGACATCACGTAGCAGAAAAATTCTACAAATAACAATTGAAAAAATAATGGAGTCAATAATATTATTGATAAAAATCTAATTGTAATAACTTATAATATGATAAAGAGATCAGAATAAGAAGGTCATTTCCACATTCTGGTGAATGTCCCATAGAAGTAATGTTGTTTTTTTTTTTTTAACTAATACCAAAGGAATGCAAGAAGTACCAAATAATCACCTTCCAACTCCCTTTATTTCTTCCCACTCATATGTGGCACAAACTGAAAAAAAAAAAAAAAGTTCCAATCAAAACTAAAGATTGAAAAGAATTATCCAAGAACAGTAAGAGTAAGTAAAGGCTGGGAGTTTTTGTATTTAGATAACATCCCCTTTCTCCTAATGTATTTAAGTCATTCCTTTGAAAGGTACTGGGATTACTATTTCTCCCCTAGACTCTGCAGATTAGGAATATGATTTTGGGAATTATAGAATCAAGCAAAATCTCAAAGATGGATGGAATTTCAAAAGCCAGTAGTCCAATGAGGACTTGAATGAGAATCCCTTGTGGCATACCCTTACACAAGCACCTTACAAGTCATTATTCAACTTTTATTTGAAGATATTCAGTGGAAAAAGAGCTTACTGTCTCCTAAAGCAGCTCATTCTATATTATAAGAGTACTGAGTCTAATTTCAATCTTTCCACCTATTTCTCTTGATTCACAAATCTGGGAGTCAGGTAGAATAAGCCTATTCCTTTTTCTTAGGAATATCCTTCTTATTCCTGCTAAGTCTTTTCTTCTTTATCCTGACCATTTAATCTCATTCATTACCTGATATGGCATTAAGACTTTTAATCAACGTTTGCCCTCATTTGAACATTTTTTAGTGCCCTAAAAACCTCAGATTTGGTTTGACCACAGCAGAACAGTGCCATGATAACTTCACTAGTTCTGTACAGTATACTTCTCTTAAAAGCAACCTAAAATTGGATTCTTTGTTTCCCTATCACAATTGACTTGCAAATTTTTTTTAATTTATTTGGACCAGATTTGTGATTTTATTTGTATTGAGAACTCCAATGAGAACATTTCCTTGATAAATGTGAACCAATACCTGCTGTATAACTTATAATCTTAGGGATTTGCTTAGAGCAGTGGTCCTCAATTTTTTTTTTTTATCTCAAGATGCCTTATAATCAAAAATTATTGACGGCACTACCCAAGAGCTTTTGTTTATGTGGATTGTGTCTCTATTTAATTTAGAAATTTGTCTTAGTATTGGGGAAATATTTTTGACTTCAAAGAATTCCTGAAAGGGTCTCAAGGAATCTAAGAATTCCTCAGACCATATTATAAGTCTGGCAGTGAAAGAATTTTTTTCCATTTTACAGATAACAAAATTGAGATTCAGACATTTAATCACATGAGTAAATATTCCTGATCAGCCAACTAATAAGTGTTAAAGTTAATAATTGAACTTAGGGCCAGTGATCTTTGCACGAAACTTGGAGAATTTGTTGTAATCTTAATATTGCCAATTAGCACATAAAATTTTAGGAACAAAGCACTGAATATATTGAAATGTACCTATAAATGGATTTTATGAGGATCCTTCAGATACAGCATAGAGAGAACATGTTGATCTGTGCAGTATTACAGCTGTTACATTAAATGATGAAAATATGAATAATCATTGAACCATCAAATGTTATTCAAATGCCTATTACATGCTAGGAACTTTGGTAAGAGCAGAGGATTCAAAGAACAAAAAAGAAACAGCCTCTGACTTTAAGGACCTTAAATTATATCTGAAAGAGATATGTACATATAAGTATGTGTGTGTATGTATGTATATAATTATGTGAAAAACAAATATATAAATACAAGATAATAGGGGGAGAAGGCACCAGGAATTGGAAAAACAGGAAAGGTCTTACCTATATAATAAGCTTTGAGTTGACCTTTGAAATGACCTTTTTGATGCATTCTAAGACCACATTAAGTTTTTTTTTGGCTGCTATACTACAAGCTAACTTTTAATCTACCCAAACCCCCAGATCATTTTCAGACAGAATACTATCTAGCCATGTTTTCCCCATCTTTTACTTGTGAAGTTGATTGCTAACCCAGTTTGGAAACAGATGAATTTCAGAATTTAATCTTGTTACCTAAAGTTTATTAAAGCTTGGCAATAAAGTCAGGTTTTTGTAGATACCTCTGAGTTTCAACCCTTTATGAAGTGGTTCACCCACAGACAGCCTACTCATAAATTTGGTATTCCAGGTATAATGATCTTGTGTGATAAAGCATAAAAGTAGGGAAGAAGAATTAACAAGAATTATAATGTGTATCTTTTCCTTTTCTCTCAAAGAGGTGTTATTAAGGATACCACCCAGGACAAACAGGACTATATTACCTATCTGGATGAACTTGCTACATGCACAGGAGTAAAGCCCAACATCTTGCTCTTGTTCCTTAAGGATCCCAGGCTTGCAAAGGAAGTTTTCTTTGGTCCATGCACATCTTACCAGTACCGTCTGATGGGTCCTGGGAAATGGGATGGAGCCAGAAAGGCTATCATGACTCAGTGGGACCGGACACTCAAGCCCTTACAAACTCGAGTCATTCCTGATTATTCTGAACCTACCTCAATACCATATTGGCTAAAAGTCTGGGGGCCACCTGTTCTATTTGTTGCTGTTCTGCTTACTTATAAATCCTCACTTCAGCTACACTTGACGAGGATCACAGAAGTGGGGGAAAGAATTTCTACTTACGTAGCTAGCACTATGAGAAAGTGAATGTGATAAATCAGTTAGACTACCAGACTAATAAGAAATGGTGACACACAGGCTACCATTTCTCCTCCTCCCCATCTGTTGGATAAATTAATTCAAGTCAATTATTATAATTATTTAGTGCCTCCTAAGGGCCAGGCACTGTGCTAAACACTAGAAGTATACAAAGAAAAAAGTCACTGTTTTCAAGATCATAAATAGAGGAGACAACATGCAATCAGCTATCTACAAATAAGACATAGACAGGATAGACTGGAAGTAATTTTAGATAGAAAGAACTAGCATTAAGGGGGATCATGAAAGCTGGGACTTGAAAGAAGTTTAAGTAGCTAAAAGATGGATGTGAGGAAGTAAACAGTTCCAGGCATGGGGGACAGCTAGTTAAAAATGCAGTTAGGAGATGTAATGGTGTGGGAGAGAAATAGCAAGGAGGTTAGAAGCACAATCATAGAACCCTGGAGAGGGAGGAAAATAAGACTGTAAAAAGTAGGAAGGAGTCACATTAGAAAGGGCTTCAAAAGCCAATTAAAAGATTTTTTTACATTTCACCTAGAGGTAACAGGGAATCACTGGAAGTAAGTGAATGGTAGGAGGCTGGATGAAGAAGAGATTGACATGATCAAACCTGAGCTTAATAAGCTGAATTTAACAGCAGAGTAGAGAATGAACTGTAACGGTGAGACTTGAAACAGGGAGAACCACTAGGAGAGTATTGCAATAGTCCAGGTACAAGAGAATGAGGGTATGCACCAGGGAGCTGGCAGCGTCGAGAAGAGAAGATGGGACATATGTAACAAGAGGTGTTACATGAAGGTAGAATAAACAGGATTTGATAAGTGATTAATACAGGGGAATAAGAGAAAGTGAGATCTCAAGGATGACCCATAGGTTGGAAGCCTGGATCACTGGAAGATGTTAAAATCCTCATCGCTATTAGGAAAGATGGAGAAAAGAGGGAGCTTGAGGGAAAAGATAAGGAGTTCAGTTTTGAACATGTTGAGTTTCAGATGTCTACAGGACATCGAGTTTCTAACACTTTAAATTGTTTCATCACTTCAGAATTATATGAATAACCTAATGACACCCAATTATGGGGGGAAATGTTAATATAATGCAAAATTAGACAGCCACTGACTCTTAAACATTTAGAAAAAGTCTAAGAATATTTCCTACCATTGAGCCTGAGGAACAATTGACAGCTTTAAAAACAAACAAACAAACAACAACAATAATAATCCAACTGTTTTGGACTTTTCCCTCTTGGATCAACTACAAAGAGCTGCATTTTCTACTCTCAGGTTCACCATCTACATCTTATTTTAATTCTCATCCGAAAGCTAACCAAAGGACCTCATCTGCCTACTAATGCAGATACCTACCCCTATTGTAACAAGCAATAACACAATAATCATCATTTGCTAATACAATAAAATCTCAGGGAAAGGAGAGATTCAATTCCATAAGCATTTATCAAAAATGCTCACTCTATACAGGACACTGTAGTAGGTGCTGGCATTATGAAGAGAGTTCCTGTCTCAAAAGAGTTTATGTTCTGCTGAACAAAGAAAATATAATGTATTGATTCTGGAGATATAGAGAGAAGTAAATGCACAGCAGTTGTTTTGGTGAGAAGAGATCACTAATAACTGGGGAAATCCCAAAGTACAATATGACGGATCCCTGAAAAAATCTAGGAATGCCAAAAGATAGAGATGAGAGAACCAGCATTCCAGGCATAAAGATGGTACAAAAGTTTGAAGGCAGGAAATAGAATTTTACATATGGAAAAACATAAGTAGGTCATTTTGTTGGGAAAATGAAATTCATAATTGGGAACAAGGTGAAATATCTCTATACATAAGTTAATTTGGGGAATTTGGATCTAAGGTATCTAAATCCCTAAGATAAGGTTGAGTTTAAGCTCCAAACCTTAAGTCATTTTTTTATTCCTCCTTCCTTTATCCTGTCAGTTTCCTAGTACTACCAGGTGTTTTCTCCCTTGGCTTCTTTTATATTTATCTTTTCTCTTAAATTCCATCACTATAATTCAGACCTCTCAAATTACAACTGACCTATTATAATCACTGAACTAGTTTCCCAACCTTCAGATTCACTCTAATCATTCTACAAACCACTTCTAGATTAATGTTCCTAAAACATAGCTTTGATGCTGTCACTACCCCGCTTAAAATCTTCAATGGTTCCCTATTACCTAACAATTTTTTAAAATCCTATCTATTATTCAAGACTGGCATTATTATTATCATATCTTTTCAACTTTACTATTTGTTATTAGTATTTCACAGTATTTACTCTAACATTCCTTAAAATTCATTAGTTTGTAGACTTAGAAAGAAACTTTAGGCATCATATAGTACAATCTCTTCATTTTCTAGTTGAGGAAATGGAAGCCTAAGTGACTTGCCTATAATCAAAAGGTTAATTAGTGGGAAAGTTAGAATTGATGTATAGATCCTTTAACTCCAAATCTAAACCTTCCCAATACTCCTTAGTCCTTTCCCTCTGCCCTTTCCATTCTTCCTACTTGGAAAACCCTTCATCTAACCCTTTCCCTATTCATTTCTGTCTAAATAAATTCCATTCAACCTGATTCAAGGTCTATAAAGCAGCATGGCATAGGGGGGGAAATCACTTAATTTAGAATCAGGACCAAAGCCTTGACGGTGCTATTTCTTAATTAGTAACCTTGAGAAAATCTTGAAACCTTTGGGGCACTAGGTTTCATCTTCA
Source organism: Sminthopsis crassicaudata (assembly GCF_048593235.1). Taxonomy (NCBI): domain Eukaryota; kingdom Metazoa; phylum Chordata; class Mammalia; order Dasyuromorphia; family Dasyuridae; genus Sminthopsis; species Sminthopsis crassicaudata. The sequence continues at coordinate 59,350,174 of NC_133620.1, forward strand.
ATAAAACTAGAAGGTTGGGTTACATAATCTTTAAGGTCCCTTCCAACTTTAAATCCTATATCCCTGCTAGGAAAGATTCTTCCATCATCTGATCTCTTAAAATATTTAAGTTGTCCCATTCGTTTAGCACATCACTTATTTATTCTAAGTTTTGTTTACTTGTACATTTTTCCTATTACAGTAGGGATTTTGCCTTTTTAAATTCTGCCTGGCACATAGTAGTTATTCAATAAATATTTATTCAATAATTATCTATAGGTGTTTTTCAGCTTGCATATTTGTCTTTTCTGTAATCACAAAACTCACCAACACTATCTATCCTCTTGATCTTGGGTCTACTATTGGATCAACCACTGAAAAAATTGTCAGAGCCAACATTACATATAAGCAAAACAAGAATTATGTCTCACAAATTGAAGCAGGGGTCACCAGAAGGCTTTCCAGTCCCCAATATTAGCCTAAAGGATTTGAAGTAAGCAGACCTGGGTTGGGATCTCACCTCTATTACTTTAACTACCTGTGGAACCTTGACATAACTTCCCTAGGCCTCAATTTTTTCATCTGTAAAATAAGAGAGTTGAACCACATCATTTCTAAGTTCTCTCCTAATTCTAAATCATAATTCTCCCTGCCAGACTACTTCAGTGATTGAAATTTCATGATCAGTGATTTATGATTACTATGGTTTTTTCATTAAAGGTTCAACAAATCTAGAAATTTTTGAAGTTTTGGACTAGATTTCCATAGTCCATTGTAAGTTTTAACATTCTAAGAATTTACTCATCAGTCATAGTCTGGGTATCCAGTTTCTTGTCTTTATAAAATCAGCCAGTTGAATTTTAAAAACCAGTTATTAAATTCATCTGCAATACAAGGTAAAATGTTATTTTGACTAACAAGAAAGAATACTGTTATTTTGTAATAAGGTAATGTTTCTTCTCATGTGTTAGTAATACAATAAACCTCTTGATTTGACACTTGTTTACCTTTGGTGTTTGTTTTCATAGATGTATCAATTAATTCCAACTTTATTATTTGCTATCATTCAATCAACAAGTATCTATTAAATGCTTATTATGTGCTAAAACAATGTATTTGCACTGTTCTAGGTGCTGGGGGCAGAAGGACCAAAATATCACGGTCTCATCCATTAAAGAGTACCTATATGACTTTAGACAAACTAAATGTCTCTTGTTGCTTCATCTTCAAAATTATGTGGTTGGACTCTTAAAGTCTATCTCTTAAAGTATTATATCTATGGGCTTATCAACCTATGAACTGTTTATATAATTCATATAGACTGTATTAGGTGACTGCTCCCCCTGATGGCCTCACTCAGAATTACCTCCCAACTTCATACATATATCTCATAAAATGGTACTGACTAAATGTTGGAGAGGGATAAGACAATGGAGAAAGGGATAATTCCCTTCCACTAGATGCTAAGGTACCAAAGGCTTGTAGTGTAGGATTTGAGGGACTGGTTGTATTTTAGGATAACACTGTTCTTAAAGCATTTTCTATTCTGGATATGATTGTGGAATCATAGTGTTCATTAAGGATCTCAGAGGATTTTAAAGATTTTAAATTTTAAAGATGAAGAAAGTGAAGCCTAGAAATGTTGAATTCCTTCCCAAGGTCATACAAGTGGCTCTATGAAAGGTGGGATTTGAACCCAGGCTCATGAACTGTACATCAGAGCTCCTTCTACTGTATCATATTCTAACTTGGTATGGTGCCTTAAAATTTACACATGTCTCCTCATGCTTCTCACAACAAACTTGCGTGGTAAATGTGATCAATAGTAATTCCTTGATAAGTTCATTTTGCAGAAATGTATACTGTAGCTCAGAGATGTTAGTTGTTAACCTTAAGATCACACACAAAAGTAGTTGGGAGAGTCAGGATTCAGACTTTAGAAATCACAAGATTATAGATCTACAAAGGCCTCAGAGGAGATTGGTTTCAATCCCCTCATTTTACAGATGAATAAAATGACTTGCCTGTATCCCACAGGAAACAAATATAAAAGGTAGGATTTGAACCCAGGTTCTTCAATTCAAGAGCCAGTTGTCTTTATACTATGCTATTCTCGGTTTCTTTTTTGCCATCATAGTGCATGGGGCAGTATGCCTAGAGTCAGGAAGATTCAGCTTTCTGAGTGCAAATCTGGCTTCAAAATACTTACTAGCGGTATGAACCTGGGCAAATCACTTGACCCCATTTGCCTCAGTTTACTCATCTGTAAAATGAGCTGGAGAAGAAAATGGCAAATCACTCCTGTTTCTTTGCCCAAAAATACCCAAAGGGGGAGTCACAAAAAGTCAGATGTGAATGAAAATCAATTCAACAATTACAACAACAAAAATCTCTTAGGTATAACATAACTAGAATTTAAAATGTAAATTTCAGTCTCAGAGTTCATCTTCTCATGAATTCTTCTCATCATCTCATGAAAATTAATATTAATAGAATGTTAATTCAATAGTAGCACTGAACAGAAGTGTGTATTTAGATATACTTTCTAAATCTATTCTCAAGACAGGTAAGATCTACATGATTGATTTTAATCCACTAATGTTTTGTTGACTTCGAGATCTTCCTGATACCCAGTTTTCTCAGAATTCAAAAAAGTATTTTAACTATCAGATTTTTAACTGATACTATTAATAAGGCCTATGGTCAGAACAGCTGGGGTCTAGAAACTACCAGGACTCAATGGGGAGGATGTAAAGAGAAACAGGCATCCAACAAAATGTGAATAAGCAGATAAATTAAATTGAGGATAGACTACTTGCAAAAATAACTGTGAAAGTGAAGATGTGTTACTACATCATTTAAAACAGGGTGAACTATTGTATTTGCATGTGAATATAATTAAGTTCAAAATGAACTTCACAAAGCATGCTGGATGCCATGCTAGAAGGTCAGGTCATGAGTACTCACAATAATTATTCTAATTTCTTAAGGTTCAAGAGACTGAGTTCTTCTCAAAAATAATGACAATAATAAAAAAATTATCAACAAAATAGAAACAAAATATTGCTTCATTTTGTTTTTCAGTATGTAAATATACCTCTAAGATTAAGTTTCCCATGTATATTCATTTGTCACTAATTCCCTAATTTCTTCTGTCTTACCTATTTTGCATTTTAAATTTATTTTTAGCATTCTTTTTTTTTATTTTGAATTTCAAATTCTCTCCTTCCTTCCCTTTCTAACACACTAAGAAGGCAAGTAATTGATATATTTATTAACATTTCCATATTAGCCAATATTGCTAAAAAAGAAAAAGAAAACAAATCAAGAAAAATAAGGTTTAACAGAAGCCTCCAATTCATTTTTGTACAAACCTTCCAGCGTTTTGAGTGACTTCTTAGAGGGAAGCCTTCTGTCCTCAGTGATTGTGGGTCCAGGTGGCAATCTGAACTAAAAGTTCATCCGCTCTCTTTCTCTGAAGGTAGATAGCATTTTTTGTCACAGGTTCATTAGATTTACTTTGGATGGTTGTCTTGATCAGAGACCTAAGTTTTTCACAATATTGTTGTCCCTTGGTGTACAATGCTGTGCTACTTTTGTTTGTTTCACTTTATATTAGTCATTTAAGTCTTCCCAGATTTTTCTGAAACCACCCTGCTTGTCATTTCTCATAGTGCAATAGTATTCATACAATCATATGATATAAATTGTTCATTCTTCAGTCAACAAGTAGTCCTTCAATTTCCAACTCTTTGTCACCACAAAAAGCTGCCATAAATATTTTTGTTCACTTAAGTCATTTTTTGCTTTTCTTTGATTTCTTTGAGCTACAGTCCTAATAATTGTATTGTGTCTAGTTTTGGAAGCAGTTATGCAAAACCTCATTGCTAAAAACCACTCCAGTTCTGAAATTATGTGATTTAATATGCTTAAAGATAAGTTTAATCTGTTTAATTTATGTAGTAATCCAGTGATGATAAAGCACAAGCATTTCTCTTGTTCTTAACATTTTAAATGAATAATAAAAAGATGATACTTTCCTGTAGAGGGGCAATAATTTTGAACTATTCTCTTTGATTTTATTTTCTAATTATGCTAGAGGAATATGTACTGATTCATGCAATCTCTCCTACTAGCTCTTGATTAAAAACATATTTAGAAGATAACTATCTAAATTCAAGGACACAATCTGTGGGCATGAGGCAATGATAAATGTTTGTTGGTCGGACTGAACAAAAAGAGTCTGGATTTGGAATGAGAAAATCTGGATTCAAATCTTGGCTATGCTACTTACTACTTGTGTGACCTTAGAAAAGCCATTCATTTACTCTGGATTCAGTGTCCTCATATGTAAAATCCTTTTCTGTTTAAAATTATAATTCAATGACCTTTCCATAGATTCAAAGAACTATGTTCTGTCCCACATGGTAAATTACTTTAGATTCTTCCCTATGAATTCAATTCTTTTCTTTTACATTATAATATCCAATTCAATCATCCATATTAGAACCTACATCCATTATTTAGATTACTTTGTTGATAAGAATATGGAAAATTTTGAATGGAGACTAAATTCTATGTAGTACTTATTTCTACAAGTTCCTGTTCATTTAAAGGTTGACCTATTTATTATTGATATTGTTCTTTTGATGACATATTCATAGGCAAGATAGTCCATTCTTCCCCTAATGTCTTATTTCTCTGATGTCTCTTCATGGAGAGAAAATAATTTAGGGGTTCTTGAAGACTATATCAATAAAATATAAGCTATGGTAAATTCTGCCATATTAGAAAGGCATTAACTGTCTGGTGTCTGAGAACCAGCTCAGCTTAAAAAAAAAAATAAGACTCATCACCAAAAAATTTGTCTCTAGATGATTAATTATTTGGATCTAATGATGCATCAACCCACAGATCATATCCCTGATGATGTTTGGTGCTTACTGTAGTCGGAACTCTCCAGCTTTCCTCTTAATGATGAAGCATGGTACATATGAGGCATATGTGGATAGGGGGATAGAGTGCCAAGCCTGAAAGTCAGAAGACTCATCTTCCCAAGTTCAAATCTGATCTCTTACACTTACTAACTATGTGACCATGGGTAAGTTACTTCACCTTTGCCTCGGTTCCTCATCTATTAAATGAGTTAGAGAAGGAAATGGCAAACCACTTCAGTATCTTTTCTATGAAAACCCCAAATGGCGTCACAAAAAATAACTGAACAGTGGGACATGTGCTTTCTGAATAGCTTACTAGTTTTTTATATCTTTCATTTCTTCTCCACTGCTTCTATCCCCTGTGCCCAACTTTGTTTAAAGTCACCAAGTATAAAGATCTATGTATAGATTTGGTGTCTATTCCCTTCTGTATACAGTATGTTTGTAAATAAGTTCCCACTATCTTCATGGTCATCTTCTTGTTTATATTCATTCAGGTTCACATGTCCCATGAATCATATTTTTCATTTCCTTTGGACCCATGATGAAACCAACACCACCATCTTTATTAGTTCTCATGAGGAACCTAGAAACCATTCTTCCATTTATCTACAGATATTTAATTTAATGCAAAAAAATCATCAATAGTGCAGCCTAGTTCCTCCCACAGTATGCTAATTCTCTGCTCATTGGGCAAAAAAATCTCTTTTTATAGTTCAATTTATACTTATACAGTCCAAAAATTGTGATCCTTAATCTACCTTACCTTCTTTTCTGTAGTTTTACCCCATCCCTACAGTTCTCTGATTCTTTACTATAAAATTGGGAGAAAAATGACAAACAAATGCATCAGACTGATTTATGTTGGGCCTCATTAACTATCATGAGATAGCTAAAGCTAATTCTTTAGGGATTGGTTTCCAGTCTTGTAGGATCTGTTAACTAATATTACTTGTTCACTTTAGCTTGGTCAGGGTGAGGAACTGATTAAAACTAGTTACATATGTACAATTGATATAAACTACAATATCATCTATTCATTTCAATTTTAGCAATACCAGGTCTAAGAACTGTTTGGTTGCACCTTCCTTGCCTAATGGAGAGATCTTCTTAGGAAATCAAATAATAAAGTAGGTAGACTAGACCAGAGCCCAACTAATAGAGTAAATAACAGATTTCTGCTAATGAAAAGTAATAAAAAGAAAACTTTAATTTGCAAAAAGAAAGTCACATCAAGCAATGTAGCTTTCTTGTCTTTAATATCACTATAACCTTAAAGTACCCAAACTAAGCTTTAAAATAAAAATCCCTTCTTCCCTGGACAGTATTAAAAAGATATTGATAAATTCTTACTCTCTAACTCAGCCTCTTTTAGATTTCTATGTTTTCATTTATTACATCATTTCTCTTCTTCATTTAATCAAAGTTTTAGAATATACTACAATGCTAAGTGTATGAATTAATGTCTCTGGATCTCGGATTTCTCATCTATAAAATATGGGAGTTAGAATAAATAATATTCAAAATCCCTTCCAGCTCTAAAATTTGTGAATTAATGATGCTATTATTGCTTTAAATAAATTTCTGCTCAGGATATATTTTACTCCTTAAAAAAAACTTTTTCTATAGACTTTCCTCTATTCCTAGGATTCTTATTATTTTCAATCTCTTAGATTGGATTGTTCTGCCTTTGTTACTAGATTTGGTATCCAGCTTACTTCTGAGCCCTGTAGAGCTCTGAAGTCTTTTATCTGCTGACTCCAGACTCATCACTACATTATTTCCTACTGAGGATACTAATTCCAGAAAAGAAAGCCATCTTTTGTACTTCAAGCATCATAAAAATCAGAATCACCAATTAGAACTTGTAAGAATTAGGTAATTTAGCCCTAGGTCATTTTCATAAAAGTGATTTCTGACCTGCTAGAGAAAATAAAATATAATTGTCTGCTTTGCTTAGGATAGGGAGGTATCATAACAAATTGATGTCCACCAAAACTATTTTTTAAAATGATGGCCAAAATAGTACCTTTTCTTCAGTGATTAAAAAAAGATATAAATCAAGGGAAGAGCAGCAGGACTCTCTTTATAGAATTTTTCATACTTAATTCCTTAATTTCCTAAGCTCCAAATCCATAATTATTTCAAAATTACACAAAGTCTTCCATTCTTTTTTTCTAGTTGTTCATATACTGAAGAAATTAAGATAGCACAAAGGCCAGTTTTCACTTAGTTGAGTATCATGGTATTATACTAAAAATTATCTTCAATATTTGTCACATATCAGTCAGAGTTAAATGATAAAGACAGAATAACAATGGAAATTACATTGAATAAGGAGGTAGAAAAACTCATTTTTTATCCCAGGTGCAGTAGTTAATTGTTATATGGCATTGAGAAATCCCTTTAAACTTTCCCTAAACCTCCATTTGCTCATCTGTAAAAGGAGTATAATAAGAGCTGTTCTACCTACTGCACATTATTGTGTTGAAGAATAAAAAAAAAAAAAGGTAATATATGTGAAATAACTTAGAAAATTGTGAAATTCCAAAGCTTCATCTTACATTTGCATAGTATTTTACAGCTTTAGTATCTACATCACTATGAGTAAATCACTTCACCTCTGTGACTCAGTGCCCTCATTGCCAAAATAAAGGTGGTAGATTAGGAAACAGCTAACATCTTTAATTGCTGTCATTCTATTATGAATTTTAGTGTATTTTCCAGTTAGGACTAGCATCAGGTAAAAGTAAAAGCCTTTCATTTGTTCCAATTGTCTTCAGGGTAATCAGGTATTTGGTAGTCATGTGTCAAAATGGTTCTCTATGAATAACCAGAACTATGAACAGAGATTACTCTCTGTCAACTCAACACTCCATTTCCATTCCCTCCTCAGTTAGAACCATGATTCATTCAAAAACTGGTATGCCCATTGAAGAACCACATCACTTCTTTCTTAGATATGATTTTAATTAATACCACAAAGACCAAAAGTTATGGTTATCAATAGTTTGATAACTTTTGATGAACATAGAATAAAAAATAGTATCACAAAATAAAACTATTTTATCAAATTTCAGGGCATTGAGGTGGTGCAATAGATTTGAACCTGGAGTCAGGAAAATGCATCTTCCTTAGTTCAAATCTGGTCTCAGACCCTGGGCAAGTCACTTAGCCCTGTTTGCTTCAGTTCCTCATCTAATAAGTGAGTTGGAGAATGAAATAGTAAACCACTCCAGGATCTTAACCTCAAACGGGTTCACAAAGAATAAGACACAACTGAAATGACTGAACAATAACAAATTATATTCCAGATCCAACTTCTGCAAGGCAAGAAAAATTCCATTAGGACTAGATAGACAACCATTATAGCCAAGGTCTAGATCATGGGGAATCAGCATCTAACCATAAACATCTCAACTCCCAGTTGCAGCACAAAACATAGGGAAATGGCCTAACTTCACAGTAAACAAAGGAAATGGAATTAGCATTTATATAACATCTACTCCATGCCAGGGATTGTGCTAAGTACTTTGAAAATATTATCTCATAGTTCTGCTATTATTCCCATTTTACAATTAAGCAAACTGGGGAAAACAGGTCAAGTAACTTGTTCAGAGTCAAAAAACTATTATGTATCTTGAGCTTGAGATGAACTCAGATTTCCTAACTCCAGGCCCTTTTGCCTCAAGGAGGTGTGATGGCTTGAAGTTATGATCAATATTGTAGCATATACTCACATAAAATCACATCAAATGACTCCTGAATAGAAATATTAATGTCTTTAGTTAATTACCCTTTTCCCAGATTTATTCAACTTTATACTTTTGGTACTGATTCAATAATAAGTTGTGACAGAAACTTGATTCCAAGAGAATTCACACATATTATGAATAATGAATGAATAACAAGTTAATATTAAGTGCTTTCTGTGCTGAACCCCTGGAATACAAATAGACTATTAAGTCAATTCCCAATTTCTAGCAACTCATATTTTAACATGGGGGAAAAATATGGAAAGTTTCACCTGTCAGTCTAATGGAAAGATTCTTAGGGGACAATGGCAAAACAGATGGTAATATCTCTTCTTAATGTCATTTCCTCTGAAAAAAAAAATCCTATCAGTTCTGATGTTGAATTATTTGTCTGTGCCAAGGATTTGAGCATTGATGAGAACGTTTAACAAATTCTTTGTCAACTGGCAAGAATTTCCTTTTCTGGGTTTTCAGTAGCTATGGCTACATCTGCAGGAATAGTTACCAGGCTGCATCTCCACAGGGGTTTCTTTCTAGGATAATGGCTGGAAACTCTAGGGTAGAAATATTGCTATCCCAAAAGCTCCTAACTTCAAAAGGCTGAATTGTCTCCATGTCTCTGTCATGAGAGGAGATGAGGGACAAGATGATAATAGTGACTTGTCTTCCCCAGAATATGTTCCCTTCTGTCTCATACTCAGGTTGCCTTGTTGCTTCATTTAGCCTAGTCTGACGGTGGCAGTTAATTGACAATTGATGAGACTGGTTAGATTTTCTGCATAGAAGTTGATTTCTGAGATCTTAGCTGAAAGGGATGGACTAAAAGCAGGACCAGTAAGCTGGAGTATGCTGCCATTCCCACAGCTTCTATAATTATCTGCCTACTGATGCCAATTTGCCAGTGGATGTTACTGATAATAATCTGTGTGAATAATCATTCAATATTTGTTAGGAACCTATATGATTCAATCAATGTGCTAAACATTGTGGATATAAAAACAGGTAAATAATAGTTGTTATTCTCAAGGAGCTTTTAATCTAATGGATGAAGAATAAGGAGGAATCAAAGTAGTGTAGTGGGAAAAGCATTAAATTTTAAGTTATAAGATAAGCATTTAAATTCTGGCTCCATAAAATATCATATGAGTGACATTGGGTAAGCATCTTAACCTGTATGGATCTATTTTCTTATCTACAAAATTAAAGAGTTGTACTGCATGATCTTGGATGTCACTTCCAGTTCTAAATCTATAATTCTATGTGAAATTCTATAAATATAAAGTTCTTGCCTAATCGAGTTCTTTGGAGATTTCTTTATAATGAAATATTCCAGGAACTAAGGGTATTGAAATCTAACAGATTTCTTTATAATGAAATATTCTAGGACTAAGGCTCCTAAAAATTTGTGTCAGATATTTTTCATTACACAAAATAGTGATGTGGTATCATTTGGCTTATAAATAATGCATAATCTACCTTTTCTATTGGTTTCCTCATCTCATTTTTTTTTAATGACCCAAGGTTCTTTTAGAAATAAAGATCCATTTTAAACATAAATTGATTACTAGTTTTCTCATAGGGTTAGGAATCATAGACTATTATAAATCTTCAAAAAAATTATAAGTTGATGATTACCCATAAAGGCAACAGAGAAACAAACAACAGGTATCCACATAAGAAGTTATGCAAAAAGAAGTGTCATAAAAGTCATCATCCAAGAAATGAGTGTCCTAAAAGGTGTTTCATGTAGGAAGAAGGAAGGAACTAGAACTCCTAGCATCATTCTAAAATAAGAGTACCAGGAAGGGAGGCTCCTAGATGTAGAAGAACTCCCATGAAGACTTAGAGAACAGTTAAGAGGCACCCATAATAGGCAGGCATGACGAACTGCAATCTACATCATGAGGTAGATTATCCTAATTTTTGTACTAGTGTATATCCTATTATGAAGACATCAGTAAAAAAAAAAAAAAATTACCAAATATTTTCTCTGAATATTTACTTGACATATCAAAAAATTAGATGCCAAATGATAAATAAAATTAAGTATTAAGTCACTATTTAATTATGTTGAATAGGAAAAAATAAAAGCCGGTCTAAAATGCACCCTAAGTATTATTGACAGAAGCTTTCTTGAAATAAATATAGCAAAGTTTAAGAACAATGGAATCCTTCTGTATTCAATGTAGCTACATTAACATTAAATATAGTAAAAAAGAAAAAAAAAGATCTGAATTCAAGATATGATCCAAAAATAATTAAAAAATGACAAATCAAAATCCATCAATAAATCCAATTTGTTTAGTCCTCTCTAACTCATTATCTCCTCAATTCCATTCATTACCCATTGATTCCCCTTCACATCATAGACTTCTCTAAATTTAAGCAAAATTAGTCCTTGGACAACAGACCCATGACCTGACAAAAAGCTATGTTTAAAGGCTTTGTCATTTAGGTGAGAGGTCAAACTTCTGCTGGCATGTCCTTTAAAAAGTCAGTCACTTCCATGCCCCAAAAGCCATGCACCAAGTAAGGATCCAGTGGTTGGAGGCAAACTGAGTCCTCCTAGGTTTATGCCTTGGTTATTATTCTCCAGATTCATTATATGCTAGTGGTGAGCCTTTCTAAACTTAACTAGGAAGATCATTATTTAATATAAATTTATCAGATATCCCCTACTTTGGTCACCTCCCACAACAATGATTTTTTTTTTAAATGATCTGCAAACTGTGTGCTTATTACAATACATTAAATTGATTTATTTTCAGAATTTTAAATAGGAACTAAATTGGATTTGGGGAGATTTTTTTATCCCATCTGATTTTTCATGACCCCATTTGGGGTTTTCTTGGACAAAGATACTTTTCTTCTCCATCTCATGAGGTACTAAGGCAAATAGTGTTAAATGATTACTTCAGAGTCCCACAGTAAGTGTCTAAAGCTGGATTTGAACCCAAGAAGATAAGTTAGTTTGATTCCACACCCAGTGCTCTATTCTCACTTCCACTTAGTATGCGTAGATGGTGTACTTACTTTGAAAAAAACAAAAACAAAAAACTGGCTTTTTCCCCCCTTTCCTCTTCAATCCTCTTCCATTTCCAATCCATATTTCTTTATGCTGAGTTCACATCAAGCCTTCCTTATGCAGAGATTTCATCAAATCAATCTAGAAAAATCTTTCAATACCTAACAAATGAAATTCATATTCTTATTTGGCATTTAAATGATACCCTTCCATATACTTTATTCTGCAGTCAAACTTGAATCTTCACCAGACCCAGAACATGAATTAAGCTTTCCAAACACTATATATGTGTTCACACTGTTCTATATACCTAGAACATTATCTCCATCTCCCTTTAATTGCTTTGAAGCTCAAGTTGAACACAAATTCCTTCACAAAGTCTTTTCTGACTCCCTGCTCCAATCATTAGTAATGATCTTTTGTCCCTCAGTACTTCAAATAACATGTGATAGATATATTTCCTTTGTACTCATTAGATATTATTTTATATTATAGTTGTATCCTCCATCGTCTGCTCTTCCAACACCTCATTGTCATATGGACCAGATCCCAAGTTTTAAAATTCTATGCAAATGAAGAACAATCTTTTTATCTACAAAACTTTCTAATGGATGGTGTCCTTGCTGACTGAGCTTTTAGATGTTCACCATCAGAAAGTACACAACTAGGTCACATTCTCTTGGTAACAATAGCTCATAAATAATGGCTATATCAATGAAACAAAATATCCAGGAAAATAATAGCAATTCTTTTGAAGTACTGAAGAACCCAAGTTATTTATGCATATGTCACATTCCCCCTAGAAGACTGTAAACTCCACAAGGACAGAAAAAAGCATTTTATCTCTAAGAATTCACATATCCTGGCTTGTGAGCAAAACCCCTCTAGGCAGATTCATAGTTAAGTAATAGAATTGTTATTCTAATTGCTAATTGTTAAATTATCTCCTTTAACTACCTTTAAAACAGATAAAATGTTATTTTTACCTGGCAGGAGAAATGTCATGATAATGAAAGTGATTTCCCCATGAAGAATTAGCTATTTCTGGATGGACTAACTCGCCATTTTCTCAAATTCCTGCTACCACCATTTCAGATACCTTGAGAACTCAGAGCCTTGAGAATAGATGCTTCCAGAAGACTACCAGCCCTATTTATTATGAAAAATTGTATTCAGTGCCACACCAATCAAACTCCCAAAAAATTATTTTACAGAGCTAGAAAAAAATAATAGCAAAGTTCATCTGGAAGAACAAAAGGTCAAGAATTTCAAGGGACTTGATGAAAAAAATGCAAATAAAGGTGGCCTAGCTGTACCAGACTTAAAACTATATTATAAAGCAGCTGTCACCAAACAATTTGGTATTGGCTAAGAAATAGAGTAATCAGTGGAATAGATTAGGTTCACAAGACACAATAGTCAATGACTATAGTAATCTAGACAATTTGCCAAACTCAAAGCTTTTAAGATAAGAACTCACTATTTGACAAAAATTGCTGGGAAAAGGAAGGAAGGAAGGAAGGAAGGAAGGAAGGAAGGAAGGAAGGAAGGAAGGAAGGAAGGAAGGAAGGAAGGAAGGAAGGAAGGAAGGAAGGAAGGAAGGAAGAAAAATTGACTCATTTCCTCACCACTAAAATCTGCTAACCATCTGACACAAAAGGCAGATAGGCCCAAGAATTTTGAGAATGGCCCCATCCTGAGGGGAAAAATGTTTACTCAAGCACTATTACTGAAAACTCAGAAGAATAAAAGGGTCTTGACATCAAAATCCTTGGCATTGTCAAATGGTTCAATATCAAGAATTGATGTGATTTTATTAGCAGAAATTATATTAAAGGAGATACATTTCCTGTTTGCACTCTAAGGTCAATGGGGCCTTTCCTTCCGAGTTGTATCTGAAACCTATATTAGAAGAGTTCCCTCATTAAGAATGAGTTTCCTGAAGGCAGGAACTATCTTGTTTTTCTATTTGTATTCCCAGTACATAGCACAGTGCTTTGCACATAATAAGGACATCATAAATGATTTTCTAATTTATTAATTTTTTATCATTTGCTTTATTTTATTCATCCATGCATGCAGCATGCTGCTATGTGCCTACTATGTGCAAGATATGGAAAAGATCCTAGGTTAAACAAAACTAACTTTTTGTAGGAGAGGAGAGGTGCCCTTTTTTGGATATGCATTACCAAAAATTTGTCTTTACCCCAGTACCTTAACAAATGTTTGTTAAATTCAGTCATAGTGATTGGTAGATCAACATGACAAATCACTTTCCTGAGAGTATGGAACAAACCTAAGGACTACAGGAAAAGTCAATTCATCAAATCCATGGACAGAAGCTTCAAGATTGATGAGCAAATCACAAGAGTTAAACAGTTTTCACTGTGTCCATCCATTGAGTTGGATAACATGTTCAAATGGTATCTAAAAAAGCTGGTGATTAATGTTGTTTTAGAATTTTGAGTGCCAAATTAAAACCTTTTCATTAAGATGATTTTAGTTTTAAAAAAAAAAAAAAAAAAAACTTCAAATACATCTTGGAAATGAGACACTAATTAGAGAAACTTGTTGGAAAGATTTTGTCCCAATTAGTTATTTCTCTTCTTTAAATCAGCCTTGTTAGATTTCTTTGTACAAAACCTTTTTATTTTTATGTAATCAAAATTATCCATTTTGTCTTTTGTGACTTTCTCTATTCTTTGGTGATAAATTTTCCTCCTATTTATAGATCTTATAAGTAATTTTTTCCATGTTTATCTAGTTTGTTTATGATGTGATCTTTCAGATCTAGGTCAAGTATCCATTGGAGCGTAGGTTTGTCTAAAGTATTAAATATTGTTCTAAATCTAATTTCTTCCACACTGTTATCTAATTTTCCCAGAAGTTCATCTCAAATAGTGAGTCCTTAACCCAGTAGCTAGGGTTTTTGTGTTTATTGAATACTAGGTGAATTAAAATTGTAGTTTATTAAATTGATAATTTTTGGTTTTTTGCTGAGGCAATTGGGGTTAAGTGACTTGCCTAGGATCACACAGCTAGGAAGTGTTAAGTGTCTGAAACTAGATTTGAACTCAGGTCCTCCTGTCTTCAGGGTTAGTGCTCTATCCAGGGCACTACTTACCCCTTGATAAATTATTAAATGGAGGTAGGCATGATTAGTTGTTTGGGTACTTGCCAAGAACTCCCTGGACATGTGGTAACAAACACACTTTACTAAGGCACAGAAGGTAAAAGATAAGTGGCAAAAAGAATACAGAGCCAGATGGCCCAGCTCAGGAATAGGAGAATGGGGTTTTTTGATCCTCAAGATCAAGAGATCCTCAAGAATCCCTGATTGTTTCTTTGATCATCAGTCCCTTAAACACATAACAGATACAACAACACGTGTGGAATAAATGAAGAAAATTACTATAAGAACATGATCTGCTATAAAAAATCATTTCCTGAAACCTTCCTATTCCCTTTTCATGCCTTCATCAGAGATATCATAGATATAAGTATAAATTTTTTTGCAAGAAATGGATAAAGCTTGTGATGGCGTAAAGGGGAAGGAAGATATATTTAGAAATGAAGTAACAGGAAAAACAAAAAACAGTAATAAAAGTTGTTAAGATTTTTTACAGATAGAGAAATCCATTGACAGATATTGAAGTTTTCTCGATTTCCAATTTGCATGATATATATATATATATATTTTAATTTACCAGATATATGCATGGGTAATTTTATAGCATTGACAATTGCCAAACCTTTTGTTCCAATTTTTCCCCTCCCCCCCATGGCAGGTTGACCAATACATGTTAAAGTATAAATTAAAAACAATATATGTATACATGTCCAAACAGTTGTTTTGCTGTACAAAAAGAATTGGTCTTTGAAATAGTGTACAATTAGCCTGTGAAGGAAATAAAAAATGCAGGCGGACAAAAATAGAGGGATTGGGAATTCTATGTAGTGGTTCATAGTTATCTCCCAAAGTTCTTTCACTGGGTGTGGCTGGTTCAGTTCATTACTGCTCTATTGGAATTGATTTGGTTCATCTCATTGTTGAAGAGGGCTACATCCATTAGAATTGATCATCATATAGTATTGTTGTTGAAGTACATAATGATCTCTTGGTCCTGCTCATTTCACTCAGCATCAGTTCATGTAAGTCTCTCCAGGCCTTTCTGAAATCATCCTGTTGGTCATTTCTTAAAGAACAATAATATTCCATAATATTCATATACCACAATTTATTCAGCTATTCTCCAACTGATGGGCATCTATCTATGGACTATATAGACTATAACCTCCAAAATGCTAGAATGTCTGGGGACCTGGCCACAACCACCCAATTCAAGCACAGCCACAGTTGCTATTCCCAGTTAAGCAGACTATAGCTTTTTTTTTTTTTTTTTTTAAATGAGCAAAAAGGCAAAGCGGGCTCTAACTATAGATAGCTTCTATACTGAAAGAAAGTAGACTTCAAACCCTGAAGAGACTAAAAACAGTTTGTCTCTAGATCCAAAGATGGATATTAACTGGTCCCCACCACATAATGCTCTCATAGAAGAAATTTAAAAGGATCTTAAAAGAGAGCTAGAAGAAAAAATGGAGAAAGGAAAGGAAAGCCTGGATAAGGCATGTAACTCATTAAAAGATAGAGTGGAAAAAGAAAACAACTCCCTGAAAAACAAAATTTGTGAATTGGAAAAGATAAATATCTCCCAGGAAAACAGAATTTGTGAATTGGAAAAGCTAAACAATTCCCAGGAAAACAGAATTTGGGAATTGAAAAAAGAAAATAATTCCTTGGAAAAAAATTGGCAAAATGGAAAAAAAAATTCATAGAACAAAACAACTTATTTAAAAACTCAATTGAACAAATACAAAAAGAAATATAAAAAGTAAATGAAGAAAATAATTCATTAAAAATCAGAATTAAACAAATAGAAATGAGTGAATCAAGGAGATGCCAAGAATCAGTCAAGCAAAACCAAAAAAAATGAAAAAATAGAAAAAATGTTAAATACCTACTTGGGAAAATAACAGACCTGGAAAATAGATCTAGGAGAGATAATCTAAGGATTATGGGACTCCATGAAAATTATGATGAAAAAAGAGTCTAGATGATAGGGGCCAGAACTTGAAACAAGGTGCTAAGTCAGTGGAATTGATAGAGACAATGTTTGTTTAGCATAGTGCTTAACTGTTCTCTAGTTCAGTACATGTATTTAGTACTTAATATAGTTCCACAAGATTCACACCTATGATGAGAGAGGATATAAGCTTGGACAAGCTCAGTCAGAATGAGAACTAGGGAAGACCAGAAAAGTGGTGGCAGTCCTCCTGCATCCCCACAGAGACCAAGACACATTCAGGAGGACCTCAAGAAGCTGGCAGAGAAGACAAAGGATAGGTGACAGGAGTTTAAACTCTCGGAACCAAGGAGAGAGATCAGCCTCTAAGAAAGCTAACTGAGCCCCAGGAAAGGAGACAAGACTTGGAAAGACACAATAAAGGATTTGGACCTTAATCCTTGGCTGCACTTGTGATGATTACTGAACTGAACCAAAGGCTGCTCCCAAAAGCCCCCCAAGAAATCTGCTCCCAGGGAACATTACATTTTAAAGAGATTATTACACCTAGACACTATTTTTTCAGGAAATCATCAAAGAGAACTGCCCAGATGTCACAGAATCAAAAGGTAAAATAGCCATTGAAAGAATTCATCGAAAGAGATCCCAAAATTAAAACTCCAAGGAGTATTGTGGCTGAATTATCTGACCAAGAAAAAAATACTACAAGCAGACAGAAAAAAACAATCAAAATACTGAAGAGCCACAATAAGGATCACTCAAGATCTAGCAGCACCCACATTAAAGGATTAAAGGGCCTGGAATCTGATATTTCAAAAGGCAAAGGAATTTGGAATGCAGCCAAGAATAGCTTACCTAGACAAACTGAGCATTTTCTTCTAGGGAAGAAGTGGACATTCAATGAAATAGGCAAATTCCATTTATTTCTGATGAAAAAAATAGAGATTAGACAAAAAATTTGACCTTCAAATATAGGACTCAAGAGAAGCCTAAAAAAGTAAAAAGAACTCTTGAGAACTGTATTTATGTTATGGCTATACATAAAGAATACATGTATGATTTGGTTTTACTGTTATAATATAAAAAAGGAACTAGAAGTGGAAAGGAAATTGTACCAGAAAGAGAAAAGTGGAAGCAATATCAATATTAAACATATATGCACCAAGTGGTGTAGCATCTAAATTCTTAAAAGAGAAATTAAAAGATCTTCAAAGAGAAATAGACAGCAGGGATGTGGGAAAACTGGAACACTGATGCATTGATGGTAGAGTTGTGAATGGATCCAACCATTCTGGAGAGCAATTTGGAACTATATTCAAAAAGTTTTCAAATTGTGCATACCCTTTGATCCAGCAGTGTTACTACTGGATCTCGATAACCCAAAGAGATATTGAAGAAGGGAAAGAGACCCGTATATGCAAAAATGTTTGTGGCAGCCCTTTTCATAGTGACTAGAAATTGGAAATTAAGTGGATGCCCATCAATTGGAGAATGGCTGAATAAATTGTGGTATATGAATATTATGGAATATCATTGTTCTGTAAGAAATGACTAGCAGGATGAATACAGAGAGACTTATGTGAACTGATGCTGAGTGAAAAGAGAAGGACCAGGAGATCATTATACACTTCAACAACAATACTATATGATAATCAATTTTGATGGACGTGGCTCTCTTCAACAATGAGAGAATCCAATCAGTTTCAATTGATCAGTAATGAACAGAACCAACTACATCCAGAGAAAGAACAGTGGGAAATGAGTGTGGACCACAACATAGCAAGCATTTCTACTCTTTCTGTTATTGTTTGCTTGCATTTTTGTTTTTTCTTCTCAGGTTATTTTTACCTTCTTTCTAAATCTGATTTTTCTTGTGCAGAAAGATAACTGTATATGTATAAATATATTGTATTTAACATATACTTTAACATATTTAACACGTATGGGACTACCTGCCATCTAGGGGAGAGGGTGGGGGGAAGGAGGGAAACAGAAGTGTTTGCAAGGGTCAATGTGGAAAAATTACCCATTCATATGTTTTGTATATAAAAAGCTATAATAAAAAATAGAGTTATGAACATATGATCTATATTATTAGAAAAATATATAATAAAAGAAGATATTATATTCAAAAAATGTGTGGAAGCAAGCAACAATCCTGCTTCACTCCATTGGTGACTGGGAAAATGAAAAAGCATTGTTCATTATCCAGAACCTATGCAAACTAATCTACACTGATGAACTTCTGCAGGCAACCAAATTTCAATATAATCACTCATAAACCATCATGACTGATGGTTTCAAAGGCTTTGGTTAGATTGACAAATGCTTTGGACAGAATTCTACTCTTCTGGAGTTGTCAAGCAGCAAACATCATGTCAACCATTCCTCAACTTTTTCTAAAGCCACACTGGCTCTCAGGTTAATGATCATTTTCCAGATGAAAGATCATCTGATTTGGCAAAAATCTTTCCAGCAATGAATGAGAAAAACAACTCCCGTGATTGTTACAGAACAGCCTATTTCCTTTTCCTTTATAGAGATGGACATTGGAGGCATCCTTGATCTTCTGAGGGATAACCTCTGCTGTGTAATCTGGAAGATTTCAGTAAGCTTTTAGTATGAGCTTTGGATCTCCTGCCTTGTGATCACTATTGGAATAGAATCAGCACTGAGTACTTTTGTCACACAATAGGAATCTAATAGCATTCAAAACCTCTTCTTCAATTGGATGTTTAGTTAGAGAGGGATTAAATTCATCCTGAGGTGTATGGTTAATGGCTTCCACTTTCTTTGGTTGATGGATTTTTGAAACAGCCTATTTCTCCAGTATCATGTTCTTGTCACTAATCAGTGTGGCTCTATTAGTGCTAAATAGCTGAGATGCACAAAAGATCATTTGCTCATAAACAGCCTTCAGTGTGTTATAGAAGTGCTTTGGATTGTTACTATCAATGTAAAAAACTATCTCATTTATCTTTTTACTGAGCAAGAATCTTACATGTCTCTAAGCTTTGCTTGTACTTTACTTTTGATGGTTTTTGATGGATTACTTTGATTTACTTAAATGCTGCCTTTTTAGAGATAGATGTACTATTCTACTGGTAAACCCTGTGGAGTTCATATTTTTTTCATGTTTAGCAGCTTCTTAATTTTTCCATCAATAAGGTCTCTCATATTAGAATATTAGCTCCTTGGGGCAAGAGCACAGATAAGGACCTGTGTACAATATTCTATCTTCCACCTATGTATCTTTGATGATCTACTTCCTCATTTCTACTTCATCATATCTCTATATTTCTTCAAAGAGTTCCATCTTCTATAAAGACCTACTATTTGCTTTTGATTCTAATAAGCCATCTCTCAAACTAAATTTGTATTGCTTTGACTATGGTTTATATTCATTTATGAGCTCATAAACAAAAATACCATACAGTACCTGGTCTCAAAGAGCTTAAAATCTTCTGTAAAAATAGAATAGAAGCACAAATAAGTTAATAGAAAATATATGCAACTCCAACTATCCTTTGAAGAAAGGTGGGAATTCTATGAACTGGAAATAAGAAAGGAGGTCATGCCAGGAATAAGGGACCACCTATGCAAATATAGACTTGTGGGAAATGGAATATTGTATACCTGCAAGGATGAGCTGAAATTTTTATAACCAACCCTCTTGGGGGAAATTATATATATACAATTTTAAGTTTAATCTGAATGATTAACATTTTCTTTATCACTTCCTTCAGTACAGACAACTAACAAAACAATAAATCAAGCTTTGATTCATTGTTCTTGCCAGTTTCCAAGGTATAAATATTCACACTAAAAACTTAACAATCATCTCTTCAGCTGATTCCAGGACATTTCTTTACAAAGATAATAACTGGAACAAGCAACCTATAAAGAAAAGCATGAAATAGAGAGGAAATCCAGGGATGAGCCATCTTACAAAAAACTCCAAAAGTCAGGCAGAAGGTTTTATATTTTGTTCTGTAAGAACTAGGGAACCACTGAAAATTTTAGAAATCTGGAAAGTCACCATAGTTTATTCAGATCTTGACACTTATTAGCTGCAAAACTATATATAAATTCCATAATTTCTTTGCATCTCAGTTTCCTCATCTGTCAAATGGGAATAATAAAACTATGACACTACCAATCTTGCAAGTTTATGGTCAATTGGAAACCTGAAAGCATCACAGAAATGTAAGTTAGTGTTATTGCAATTATTTTGGGGCTCTGTATCTGTAACAAACTCACAAGTGATGATTTTATTCTGAGCCACTGAAGTTTAATGGCGTCAAGGGAACAGGCCACTAAAGAGTTGACTCAAATGCATTGGCCTGGAGACAGCATACCTTTGTCATCATAGCTGTTCCTCGGGGACCTTAAGACATTCCCCTAATACAAGTGAAGCAGTTAAGTTTACTCTTCTTGACTACTCTGGAAATCTTTAGCAACTTGTTATGTATGTTCATGCTTCCTCAGATGTCATTTCTCTAGCTATAAGAAAGATGTATTACTAGCATCTTCTTAATGGATGTTGTTGTAAAAAGTTAGAGCCAGAGGATACCCAAATGGAAAGTAGGAGCAGCTGTGCTCTGGAGGCTAGCCAAGAAGGGAGAGGCAAGTTATTTTCCAAACCTGTTTAAGAGATGTCTGGCCATACCCTTGATGCTATTGTTAGGGGACTAAGGACAATTGGTCCCAAAGTATAGATGGAAGGATATGTGGATATAAATGTGGGTAGTTCATAGAAGAGTTAATGAAGCTGGAGTGAAGAGAACAAACACAGATCAATTTAGAGAATAATAGTAGCATTGTAAAGACAACTTTTAAAGACTTGAGAATTCAGATTAATACAATGTTGTTTGTTCAATCATTTTCATGATTCTGCATGACTTCATTTGGAATTTTCTTGGCAAAGATACTGTAATGGTCTGCCATTTCCTTCTCCAGCCCATTTGACAGATGAGGAAACTGAGGCAAATGGTATTTAGTGGCTTGGTCAGGGTGACATAGCTAATAAGTATTTAAGGCTAAATTTGAAACCAGGAAGATGAGTCCAGGTCTGGAATTCTATCCATTGCTGCCCCCAGATCAGTATAAAGACCAAGCACAATTCCAAAGGATGGATCATTAAGCATACTACTCATCTTCTGAGAGAGGAAAAACTCAAGATGTAGAATGAGGCATGCATTTTTTAACATGGCTAATGCAAGATTTTATTTTATTTGACACTTCATAATTGACACAAGAGTTTTGTTTTTGTTTACTTTTCAATAAGGCATGAAATAGGAAGGAGGAAAGAAATGTTTGTCAATTTAAGAAACTAAAATTTTTAAAAAGAGACAGAATTGCTGGATTTATGTGAGAGCTAAAATAAATGTGAAAAGAGCATTATATTTGAGATAGAATCTTAAATGTGGCTGTGTAATAGTGCTGGAAGTTTGAGGCTTTGACAGTTCATATGAAGGAACCAACATATATTAAGGACAATATCTGAAGCCCTGTTGGTTTGTTAGGATTCTGACTAAGCATGTGCTAAGTTATGCTATGTTATGGACTTCAGAATTCCACATTCCATGTTGTAATACCAGTATTAGGTAATCATACATAAAATCCCAGTCAACCTTTTTTATCGCACAGAATATCTGAACAGCACACTTTATAAGTCCCCACAGATTTCCATAAGGCAAAAAGTATGTATCCAAGAAAGCACAAGGAACCTAAATCATATATGCATGGGTATATGCTTCATGCCTGGAAGGGACAGCTCTTAATATCTAAAGGTGCTCTGATTATATGAGGCCATAGAAGACAGGGAATATCTTCTGAGATTCTTCTCATTCACCAGCAAAGCTGTCAGTTTCTGGCCACATGGCCTCTCTCCCAAAAGCAGATTTTCCTTTTCTGATTTCTAACAAATCTTCATCACAAACTCCATATTTGGGATGATAAGAGAAAACCTTCTGGACTTAAGTTCAAAAGACCTAGATCTGCATTTTGACTTGACTACTTTTTAGGCAAAATTGTCTTTCACAATTTCAACTCTTCCCTGGGTCTGTAGTTACCTCATCTATAAACAGGGGTGTATGATAATAGTTAGGTAACCAAAAGCTTCTTAAATTGTGGGTTGCATTCTCATATGGGGTCATGTGAGGATTGTGAAATTATGATTTATTATCAGTAAATGTTTGATATGTATACTGATTTTTATATGCCTATATACCAGAGGTCATGTAAAATTTTCTTGGACAAAAAGGGGTTACAAGTGGAAAAAAAGTTTAAGGATCCCTGATCTGTCCTACCTGAGAATTTAGGTGGGGAAATGAGTAGTGTGCTCAACCCCCTTAAATCAGAAATATTTATCTTTCTGGCCTCAGGCATTTACTTAGCTATGTGACCCCAGACAAGTCATTTCACTCAGGGTTTGTCTCAGTTTCCTCATTTGTAAAATAAACTGGAAAAGAAAAGGGAAACTACTCCAGCATCTTTGCCAAGAAAATCTCAAATGGGGGTCACAAAAGATCAGACACAACTGAAAATAACTGAACAACAATTTAAATACATCATAGAATTCTGATGTTAAGTGAAATACTATGTTTAATGGCATGTAAACCATAAAGCACTATATAAATATTAGCTATTTTTGTTCCAAGACAAAAGCTTCCTCAAGCTTTTTAAATTTAAGAATGAGATAATGTCATATCAGAATTAGCCAGATAATGGTTTTTCCTTAACCAGTGTCTAAAATTATATGCTAAGATAGATGAGACCAGACAAATTCCATCCATCAATCAATAAACATTTATTAATGACCAAAATTAAGGAAAGAAAATTTGTCTTATATTCTTTCCTATGCTGCCCAAACTTATACTGCTGTTTGGGAGCCACATTTCTCCTTCCAGATTGCTCTTAATACACAGTTTTCTTTGTTTTCACCTCAAACTAATGTTGTTCAGGAAAAGAATTCATCGTGTTATTTAATTTATCCAAGGTTTTATCCCTTAGAGACAGACTATGTAACTGAATTTGATTGTTCAACTAGAACTAATTCACAATATAACTGTCCCTAAGGACCCTATTTTTATAATCCTAAGGAAGATGTCTAGGAGATAGAATTTAGAAGCCTACATACCATTATAAATTGTTTTTTAAGCTAAGCAAAAACGTACTTAACCTCAAAATAAAATTGGATCTCCTCTTCAAATTATAAATGTTAGAAAATGTTATGTTTAGTTTTAATTGCAAGATAAATTAGAATTTATATTACAGGGGCTATCTGGGCAGTATCATCAACAATAATTATTCTATGAGGTATTCCAATTACAAACTTAAAGCTATACACAGATTTTTGGAACACCCTGTGGATATATAATCAGCAAGCTGTGCTATCTGGCAAGGTTTAGAAGTTTAAAGTAGAAAGCTAAAGTGAAAGGAAGAAAAGCTCACTTTCTTCTTTGGCCCCCATCTTTAAAATTCTGGAGGAAAGAGCATTCTTTATAGATTCCAATCTTAGCCATACTAAGATAAATGATTATCCCTTGAATATTGCCCTCATCCCCATCATGAGGGATGAGTTTAATGGTACAGACAACATGACTCTCAAGCATCCATCACTTGGCCAAGATGACCATTTGCCTTTTGTTATAGTCTGAGGATTTGTAAAAACCCCAAGTCTAGTGTAAAATTTGTTCTTGGGAAATTTATCAGTCAGTCAGTTATTTAAGTATTTATTAAGTGCCTACTATGTGCCACTGTGATAAATGCTGGAAACACAAAGAAAAGCCAAAACAAAAACAAACCCTTCTCTCAATGAATTCACTTTTTAATGGAGAATACAACATAAAAATAAGTAGGTACAAACAAGATATGAACAGAATAAGTAGGAGTGATTTCAGAGGGAAGACACTAAGATTAAGAAGAACTTGAAAATATTTCTTGCAGAAAATGGCACTCAAACTAAGACATGAAGGAAGTTAGGGAAAACAGGAAGTGGAGATAAAAAGGGGGTTAGTTCTAAACATACCTGGTGAGGGCTAGATCTGGATAACATAAAGAAATTTCATCTGGTTAAAGGATATGAACAGACAATTTTCAGATGAAGAAATTAAAACTATATGTAGTCACATGAAAAGGTGCTCCAAATCACTATTGATCAGAGAAATGAAAATTAAGACAACTCTGAGATACACACCTATCAGATTGGCTAAGATGACAGGAAAAGATTATGATGAACTTTGGAGGTAATGTGGGAAAACTGGGACACTGGTAGAACTGTGAACTTATCCAGCCATTCTGGAGAGCAGTTTGGAACTCAAAAAGTTATCAAACTATGCATACTCTTTGATCCAGCAGTATTTCTACCTGGCTTATAGCCCAAAGAGATCTTAAAGGAGGGAAAGGGACCACGTGTACCAAATTGTTTGTGGCAGCCCTTTTTGAAGTGGCAAGAAACTGGAAACTGAGTGGATGCCATCAATTGGAGAATGGCTGAATAAGTTATGGCACATGAATGTTATGGAATATTACTGTTCTGTAAGAAATGATCAGCAGTTTGATTTCAGAAAGGCCTGGAGAAACTTACATGAACTGATGCTAAATAAAATGAGCAGAACTGAGATCATGGTACAAGGCAACAAGATTATTTGATGATCAATTCTGATGGATGTGGCTCTCTTCAACAAAGAGAAGATATAAACTAGTTACATTTGTTCAGTGACGAAGAGAGCCATCTACACTTAGAGAGAGAACTGTGGGAACAGAGGGTGGAACACAATATAGAATTCTCATTCTCTGTTGTTATTTACTTGCATTTTATTTTCTTTCTCAGTTTTTCTGTTCCTTCCTTCTTAATCTGATTTTTCTTGTACAATAAGATAACTGTATAAATATGTATACATATATTGGATTTAACATGTATTTCAACATATTTAATATGTATTGGATTACCTGCCAGCTAGGGGAATGGGTGGAAGAAAGGTAAGGAAAATTTGGAACAAAAGGTTTTACAAGGGTCGATGTTAGAAAAATTACCCACGCATATATGCTTTGCAAATAAATAAATTGGAAAAAAAAAATTTCATCTGGGGCTGCTCTGAGACAAATACCTTGTTATAGACAACAATTACAGGCAGATTGAGATAAGAACTATCTCAAGAATGGATCTTTGCCTTCCTAAGAGTGGTTGAATGTGTAATAGAAAATAACTAAATTATTTGATGGAAATTACCAGGGCCCACATTTGCATTCCAATGAATGCTAAAGAATAAAATGTTGGAATCATCTATCAGAGATTGTGTAAGGTCACAGCCAATGGGGAAACTCTAGGCAAGGTATAAGACCCTTCAGACCAGAGGGAACTGGATAACAATGTCTGGTTCAGCTCCCTATCTCCCTTAAGGGCTCTTGACCTTCCTAAAAAGTCAGCGCACGGTGACAATCTGTGCTGTGATTGAAGCAGAGTGATACTGAGTGGAAGAGTGATACCAGCTGACAAAATATGTACAATAGCAAGTTGTTTATGTGGTCCCACATGCACACTGTTGTTTTTGTTACATTATATAAAGGGGAAAGTCCTTGAAATAAAGACTCCATTTTTCTACCATCTTCAAGAGTCCCACCTTATCACTTCTCCACTAGGAAGGTATATTTAATCACCCCAGTGTGGGGGCTCTAGAAAGCAACGGTATGTTTTCTCACCCCAACTTAGGGGGCTCTAAAAAGCAGGACACAAAAAGAGATGTTTACAAAAGCTTGAGCAGTTCTATGGCGCAGGGCTAATGTCTGGAATGGAATTTATTAAGTTTGGTGATACCATTCAGAATAGTGGTAAATTAGTATCCTATTTCTTCATGAGAATGGACAGCCACCTACTAAGACTGATAAGAAGAGGAGTAGTGTAAAGGGCTGAGACCTGAAGCCTCCAGGGACCTAGCTTGGACTTAACAGAGTAGTAACTTTGGTTGCTTTGATTGATCAAAGACCAGAAATACTATGGAATTAGCTTTATTTGAGTATAGACCTCAATAGTGCTGTAGCAAATACATAGCCATAGTACTGTGAAAAAATGGTAGACCCCATGAAAACATTCAAGTATTTTTAGAGAGCTTAAAAAATTAACTTTCTCTGAAAAACTCATCCCTATCAACCTTAGAAATGACTTTCAAAGCATTAACTATAGAAACTAAGCAAGTGAGCTGACCTACAGATATGGAGACAACTGAACATATTCACAGAAAATCTGGTAAGAAATAGAAACAAGGATAAAACAATGTTAACTGGAAAGGTAGGCATTAGCAATGGAAGCTAAAGAAGTAGGTAAAATAAAGAACGTCACTAGCAGACAACCAGAAATGCAGATCTACCTCCTTTTACACCTAGATCATACTCAAGCTGGATGTAGTTGTGATGAGAATACTAATTTGGTGTTGCAGAAACTGATTTCTATCTGTACATCTGCAAGACTGGCACTGAGAAAAGAAAAGGGAGCCAGAAAAAAAAAATGTCATTCTTGACTCTGGAAACAGATTACCTATTGGATTATTCCATGCAGACTCAGGTTTCCATACAAAAATGAAAGTGAAGATTAAGGACATAGAATGAACCACTGTGTTGCATAGCAGAATAAAAGTGACAATCATTTTCCTGTCATTTTTTTATCCTTATTGGCTATTTTGATTCATTTTGTTTAGACCTAATTTTTTAATCAACTACAGGCAAAATACAGAGGTATTTAAAATTGAAGTCTGGCTTCAGAATATGAATCACAGGTAAAATTCCTCAGGAGCAAACATGAAGTTTAACCCCAGGAGCAATTAGTAATATGAAATATACACACTTTCTCATTCAAAAGGGAGAAAAAGGTTCACACTAAATATTTCTTGAGGTAGTACTTAACAAAAACTCAAAAAGATGGTCATAATTTATTAACATTCCTACTCTTTCAGGAAGATCAAATGAAGGAAGCTGAGCCTGGCAGTCGTATACTTCACAATTAAAAGTATTTACTTAATGGAGGCTATATCTTCATATAGGCCCATCATGAAACAGTCCACATGAAGTTCAGCTAAGAGTTATAACAGTCCAATCCCATACACGTTGATGCTGTGGTGGGAGACAGGAGATAATCTTTTTGTCTTGAAAAAAGGCACCTCTAAAAAATTTTTAAAAATTAAAAGCACAGGAGGGAAGAATTCAGTCAACTACATTCTGCAATGCTCCAAAACTTTGGCACTCAACTACTGCCTAAGGCATTGTTGCTTCTGTAGACTGCTTGCTTACAGCTGGCCTCAATGGGAGCTTTTTTCTTACTCCATGAGTTCCTTGGTTTTCTATGCTAAGTGCTTGTCCATCTCAGTTAATGAATCATCTGCCATTTTTTTGTTTCATATCTGTCTCTCTATTCGTTTAATTTATCTTTAGCTATATTTCTTCAGTTTATCAATTTCATTAGTCTACACTTTTCTCAGGGTATCCTTAGCCTAGTTTATGTGCTGTTTTGTAAACTTGAAAGTTATCAGTCAGTTAATTATTTATTAAGCACCTACTATCTGCCACTGTGATAAATGCTGGGAATATAAAGAAAAGCCAAAACAAACAAAAAGAAAACAAACAAACTCTTCTCTTAATGAATTCATTTTTTAATGGAGAATACAACATAAAAACTGTTCTGTATTCCTGGTAACTTCAAGAATTGACCCATCGACTTCTGCGTTCAGATTAATTCCATTTTCTCTTATGGCCTTGATAGTTGCAGCTGTATAATCTGGGAAATTGGTCATGTTTACTATATTCAGCTGAGGAAATTTCAGGAAGATTTGGCTGATCTCATTTAAAGTAAACTTTCCATCACCAATTGTCACAGGTATGTGATCCAGGGACCCAGGAAAGGACCTTACATTGAGATTTTTGTAGAAATTGTCGCAAGGGCTTCTAAAACTACAGACTTCATTTCCATGTCTTCCTGTTTTAGATGGATTATGTGTTCCACCAAGGATGTATTAATGTTAACTCAAGATTGGAGATGTCCTTTGTCTTTGGCATTGGCTCTCTTGGTAGCAAAATGTCAGATTGGCACATTTGGATAGGCCCCACATTGCTAGCAGTCATTCCAAGTTACACCCATATTCCTCAGCCTGTCTTCTGAAACAAGCCTTGTCAAGACTGATAGATAATTGCAAAACTTCCTCTGCACCAAACAAAAGCACCTTAGTCCCAAAGCCATGGTTCAAAACAGTCCTTGAGAAACCACCAGCTATGACTTCTGCTGCTGGGGAAATGGACTTTGGTGCTTGTCACATATTATTAACGCAGACCTGCCTCCCAGTCATTTTATAAGAAATAATTAACAAAAAATCTGTTACAACTTTTAGAAAGGCTTGAACTTAGAGAATTTGAGTGACAAATACTGCCCATATCTGGAATATAACAGAGAGAGTTTGAAGTTTACTTAGAAAGTGGCTAGTCATTAGAAAAGGGGACACCTTGATTCTGACACATTTAGACCCAGAGAATATCATTGACACTTCAGCACTGGTTAAGATTGAGTTGAGGTTATTCAAGATAAATCAGAACAGCAGAATATAAACTAAGGGATCATATCCCTTTGGAAGCACCAAAAAGTTGCATACTCCCAGAATTAGTTCTGGGGAAAAAAAAACACACACACACACAAAGACCTAATGCTCCCCAAACCCAGGTAAGCAGAACTCAACTTTAACATAAATTCAAAATCAAAAAATAGGCTAAAAAAATGAACAAACAACACAAAATTAATTTGGCCATTAAAAAAAACTACTACAGTGGCAGAGAAGACCAAGACAAAAACTTAGAAGACAATAATATGAAAACAGCTATAAACAAAGCCTCAATGACAAATGATAATTGGATCAAAGGCCAACAAGAATTCCTAGAAGAGTTAAAGAAAGAGATAAAACTGGTAGAGGAAAATCTGAGGGATAGGGAAGAGAGAATGAGAGTGATGTAAGAAAAATATGAAAAATATGAAAATATGAAAAGATAAGATTTTGCAAGGGTGAATGTTGAAAATTATCTGTGCATATATTTTGCAAATAAAAAGCTTTAATAAAAAAGTCTTAAAAATAAAAGAAAAATTAGAATTGGCCAAATAGTAAAAGAAATTCAAAGAAACTCAAAACTTTACTGAAGAAAAGAAATCCTTAAAAAGCAGAATTGTCTATAAAATTTTTTCCAACTTTATACTTTCCTTCTGATCATGACTATATTTACTTTTTGTACAAAATCTTTTTTAATTTAGTGTAATTGAAATAATTTATTTTACACCTAACTTTGCTCTCTTATTTATTCATAAATTATTTATCTATCCAAAAGACTGATAAGTAATATATTCCATATTTTTATAATTTTCTTTTTATATCCCTCGTTATATCTAAGCCATGTGCCCATTTTGACCTTATCCTGGAAAATGGTCTGAAATATTAATCTATGTGCACTCTTGTCAGACTGCTTTCCAGTTTTCCCAAATATTCCCAACAATTTTTTATCAAATAATAAAATCTTATTCTAAAAAGTCTTCACATGTTAAAAATCATTGTAAATTGTATGTATGTTTTGTTCCATTGATCTACTCTTTTATTTCTTAGCCAATACTAGATAGTTTTGACAATTACTTCCTTATAATATAGTTTAAGATCTGGTACTGCTAAATCTTTTTCCTTTACATTTTTTTTTATTAGTCCTTTTGATATTCTTTACTCTTTATTCTTTTAAATGAATTTTGTTGTTATTTTTTCTAATTCAGTAAAATAAATTTTTGGTAATTTAATTGGGATGGTGTTGAACATATAAATTAATTCAGATAAAATTGTCATTTTTATGATATTGTCCTGCCTATACATGAACAAGTAATATTTCTCTAATTATTTAAATCCAATTTTATTTGTATGTTTTTATTTTTATTTGTAAATTTTATTTGTAAATAGAGGTAAAATAATTATATATGTAGACATGTAGACATATCTATGTGTGTGTTTATATGTACACACACATATATACACCTCTTTGTGTCTAATGGTAGCTATATTTAGAATGGGGAAAAGGGAAAGGGAGAAAAGGAAAGGAAAAAATTTTACATAACATGATTATATATAGTAAATGATAACAAGTTATATCTAATAGATAGTTTCATTATATAAATGCATGTTCTATTCAAAAAAGCTAAAAATAAAATTAAGGGGGGCAAAAGCAGAAGTGGCCAAGTGGAAAAAGAGGTACAAAAGCTCACTGAAGAAAATAATTCCTTAAAAATTAGAAGTAGGCAACTGGAAACGGTTGGTTTTCTTTCTTCTCTAAGGTGACCATGATGTCAAGGAGGTTATACCATGACATGCAAACAAGTTAGATTTGAGGTAGGGAGGCCTATTTAAGGTCAAATAATGATTCTAGGAGATATTAAAAAAACAATAAAGCAAAGTCAAAAACTGAAAATAATAGAAGGAAATGTGAAATATCTTGTCAGAATAACAAATGACTTGGAAAATAGATCAAGTAGAGATACTTTAAGAATTATTAGACTTTTACCCTGATGTTTTAGAAACAGAGAACAAAATAGAAGTTGAAGGAATTTACCAATCATTTCCTGAACAAAATCCAAAATGAAAACTCCTAAGAATATTATAGTCAAATTTTAGAGCTTCCAAAACAAAGAAAAAAAAAATTGTTTACATGAAAAAGTTATAAATGATCCAATAAAGTTAAGCCATTTACATTCCTACGTGGAAAAATGCTACATGTAACTCCTGAAAACTTTAGCATTACTGGGATAGATAAGGAGTTTACATAGACAGAGAGCATGGGTGTTGTAATAATCTCCAAAAAAAAATTTTGAAGGGGTGAGAAATAGAAATATTCTGGGAGTAGGGGGAAGTGAGAGTTAGAATGAGGAATGGGGAAAATTTTCTCAAATAAAAGAGATATGCAAGGAAGAGCTTTAATAGGGAAGAGAAAATGGGAGGAGGGATCAATGCTGGAGCCTCACTCTCATCAGAATTGTTTCAAAGAGGGAAGAATAAATACACACAAATACACACACACACACACATATATTATATATATACACACACACACATATATATTATATATATACACACACACATATATATATATTATATATATATATACACACACATATATATATAATACACACAGAAAGTTGTGTATACAAATGTACTCTATCAAATAGGGAAGTAGAAGGGGAAGAGAATAAGAGAAAGAGTAGGGGGATGATAAAAGAGAGGATAGATTAAAGGAGGAAGTGTTTAGAAACTAGACTTTTGAGGAGGGACAAAATAAAAAGAGAGAGAAGAAAAAGGGATGGAGAGAAATAGTTAGTAATCATATTTGTGAATGTGAATGGGATAAGCTTATACATAAAATGGAAGTAAATAGCAGAATAGATTAAAAACCAAAATTCAATAACTTGTTGTTTAAAGAGACATAATTAAAACAGAAAGACATACAGAATTTAAATCAATAACTATAAAAATCTATTTGCTTTAGCTGAGTTAGAAAAGGCAGGGTCACCAATCATAATCTTAGATAAAGCAAAAAATAGATCTAATTAAAAGAGATCATCAGAAAAACTATGTTATGCTAAAAGATGCCTTAGATAATGAAATAATATAAAAAATTCCTATATCAATTTTCTCTGATAAAGATCTTATTTCCCAAATATATACTGATTATAAATTTGAGTGTTCATGTCTCTCCCGTGTCTACCTATTTCTTTCATCTTTTTTGTGGTCATGCTCTCTGGTATTCAAAAGTCCCATTTTTTTACATATTCCCTATGGGAAATAACACTACCTAACATTTTTATAGTTATTTGAGATTTGTAGAGTGTTTTATAAATATCTCATTTTATCAAGCAGAATCCTAAATCCAGTGATACTTCCATGTTGAAAGCTCATATACATTCCTCTGTAAAATATAGTCCAGAGAATCTTCTTCCAGTGAGTTGTTCTCTTAAAGTCATGTCTTTGTGAGAAATGCAATCCTGGAGATATCTCATGCTAAGTATTAGAAAAGCAGAGAGGTTCCTACAAGCATAATAATAGATTAAGTAACAACATTTGGAATTTGCATTTAAGAGATACAGATTGGGGAAAGAATGAAAAACCTGTTTAATTTACATTAAAAAAAGAAGAAAGGGGAAGGGACTTAACAAACTAAATTAAAATAACTTGATATTCTGACTTCTGAATGGCTAGAAATCTCTGATATAAGGGCTCAGTGCAGGGACATGTAGGATCTAGATGAATGAATGAAGAATAAGGGGGAGACTAACAAATAAGAATTTGGTATGTGTACAAATATTTAAAAATGAAGACAGACTCTGTCCTCAAGAACCTTATATTCTAATAAGAGAAGTTAACTCATATAAGGGAATGGATGGACCAGGAAGGCACATTGTCATTTGGAAATGTATAGAGATAGGAGAGTAATTTGAGATATCCTTTCTAAGAGCAATAACAGAACTGATTTGATTATGGTTCCCAGAACTAGAAGAGAAAAGGAAAAAGTTCCAGGAATACACAGAGTAGTATGTAGCTGTTAAGATAGACAAGGGCTAAAGTGAAGTGTGTCTAGAGTTGTTGTTTGCTTGCTCTTTATTTTCTTTCTCATCTTTTTTTCCTGTTTGATTTGATTTTTCTTGTGCAGCAAAATAATTGTATAAATATACATGCATATATTTGATTTAACAAATATTTCTACTATGTTTAACATATATGTTACTTGAAATCTAGGAGAGGGTGTGGAGGAAGAGAAAATTGGAACACAAGGTTTTGCAAGGATTAATGTTGAAAAATTATGCATGCATATGTTTTGAAATTTTTAATTAAAAAACATGCATTTAAAGAGAAAGAAAAAGAGAGAGAGAAAGTACTCTCTGAGGAGTAGAGCAAGGATAAAATATGCTTAGAAATGAAAGTGATAAAGCTCTTCTCAATAATGTAGTGATTCAAGGCAATTCTAATAAATTTGGGATGAAAATGTGTGATCCTCATCTAGAGAGAGAACTATGGAGACTGACTATGGATCAAAGCATAGTATTTTCACTTTTTGTTTGTTATTTGTTTTCTCTCCCATGGGTCTTTCCCCTTTAAGGCTGATTTTTCTTGCACAATGTGACAAATAAGGAAATACGTTTTTAAAACTGCACATTTCACCTATATCAGATTACTTGCTGTTTTGGGGAAGGGGAAAGTAATGGAGAAAGGGAAAAAATTGGAATACAAAGTCTTATAAAAATGAATTTTGAAAACTATCTTTACATGAATTTGGAAAATAAAATGCTATTAAAAATGATAGAAAAGCAAAACATGTCAAATTGTTTATTTCAGTAAAAATACATTTTAAAATGTTTAAGGTAAAACAATTCTTTAAACTTACTTACAAATCACCTTTATGAAGATGCTGGAATTCTAATTTCTTTCTCATATTTAATTATTTTATGCTTATTTTAATTCTGTGCAACTGAATTAATCCATATGGTGTAAAGGGCTGAAACTCTTGCAAAGCACTGGGATCTGACAATAGAGCACTTGAGGCTAATTACCGATTGGACAATACTCTATAGGAATATGCTTGGAAAATGGCCCTTCCCACTATCCTGTGCTGGCTCAATCATTTGGTGTATACAGAGAATTGTGGGAGGGACTAGGAGATGCAGTGAGACTAGCCAGGGTCACTTTTTCAAGAGAGAGGAGGCCGTGAGGTCGCAGAGATCCTACTTGTCCACTCTTTTCACTTCTACAGCTAAAGACCAAGAATAAAGACTTTTGCTTATCCTGACTGCGGCTGATTCTAAGGTATCCAGGGTGCTAGCAAGGTTTCCACAATATGGTAACAGTTGAGTATGTTTCAACTTTCATCCAAAAAATCCTGTCTAAGTCTACATAAAATTACAGAAGCTCTGCTAAAAAAAAATAAATAAATACAATATTGTAGAATGCTAATGGACACCATCAGGAAGTTCTTATAATAATTAGGTTATTCCATATTTACTATGTATGGGAATGCCTGCCATATAGGGGAGGGAGTGGAGGGAAGGAGGGGAAAATTCAGAACAGAAGGGAGTATAAGGGATAATGTTGTAAAAAATTACCTATGCATATGTACTGTCAAAAAATGTTATAATTATAAAATTAATTTTAAAAAATTTTAAATAAAAAAATTGGGTTATTCACTGCTATAAATAAATACAGCATTCATGAATGCTAGATAATTTTCAAAGGTACATCTCATCACTAAGTTACTATATACTACATTTCTGCACTGAGCTGAAAATGCTTAGGAATAAATGAAAACTAGCAGTTTTCATTTATGAAAACTACAATGTACTTCAGATCTTTTTTTTGCTGACAATTTGGTTGTTCTCCCACCCAGGGACCATCTGGCTCACATCACACAAGGCTAGTTATAACAAAAGAAGTCCTACTAGTAGATGACAGAAGTTGATTCAGATTGTGACTTTAGGCTAGCTCTCCACGAAGCCAAATCTCTCAAAAGGTCTTTTGGTCAATCAAAAATAAAGTGGTTGCTTAGTAACTAATGAGCTGTACCAGTCATTAGGTGCATATTTGTTCCTTGTCTAATTATTTTGTATGTGTAGTATTTCTTGCACACAAGAGATTTTATATATAGCATGGTGCAGTGTAAAGGATATTAGCTTTAGACTCAGAGAAAATGGCTTTGTAAGATCATAGATTTAGAGTTCAAAGGAACCTGAGATACTATCTAGTACAATGCTCTCATGTTTAAGAGAACCAGCAAAGTACTGATGAAGAAACTCAAGCCAATAGAGCTTAAGTGACTCTCCTAAGGTCACACACATAAAGTTTCAGAATCAAGATTTGAATCTCCATCTTTTCAGTTCCTAGTTGAGGTCCCTATATGTTAAGCTACAATACCCTTATGGGGTCACATAACTGAATGTGGGGGTTATTAAGAATATGCCAGCAGAAGCAGCTAGGTGGCGCAGTGGATAGAGCACCAGCCCTGAAGTCAGGAGGATCTGAATTCAAATTTGATCTCAGACACTTAACATTTCCTAACTGTGTGACCCTGGGCAAGTCACTTAACTCTAACTGCCTCAATAAAAAAAAAAAATATATATATATGGTAGTAGTAAAAGGTTTCTGAATGCAATGACTAAAAATTAATTTAAAAACAAAGGCATAATGAATATGAAGTGTATCTGGCAGCACTTCCCATGTTGTGTCACACAACTTTACTCCAGTCTTAGTTCTCAACACATCACATGTACACTTTGCACTGCCCATGCATGAATGCTATCAGAAACAGCTGGGCTCCAATTCAAAATGGGGTTGAATAAAAATTTCTCAGGCAAAAAGGGGTCATGAATGGAAAAAAAAAATTAAAGCCCTAGATGACTATAAAGATCTCTGCAAACTTTAAATCCTCTGAATTATCTTCTGAACTTAAATTATTGTTAGTGTTCTCCCAACCTCCACCATGTATCTTTTCACTACCCTTTAAATGACCTTCAATTTTCATTTTTTGGATTTTCAGTGATTCTCAGCCATGTAGCATGTTCAAAAGAAACATAGTACTAAAAGGATGTTGGGTGGTTTTTGTTGTTGTTGTTAGTAGCATAAGATCATTAAAGGTATTTGATAACTTCCCAAAAGCATTCCAGTTTACTTTCTTGATTTTATTCAACTTGCTACTCATTGCCCATAGAATTGCTCAAGAAAAACAAGCAAAAAAATCCTGAATGTCATTTAATTATAATTATAATTTAATTAATTTTAATTACTGGCCCCAACTGTTAGACTAAATGGGCCTAATTTTATTCCAATGTCCAATGTGAGGTACCAGCACATCCTGATACCTTGCTACAGCCCCAAAGACAAGGTGAGAAAACACAACTCGGTGTAGGTAGATGGTGAAGTGTACAGGGCACTGATCCTAGAGTCAGAAGACCCTGAGTTCAAATTTGGTCTCAGACATTTAATACTTACTAGCTGTATGACCCTGAGCAAGTCACTTAACCCCAACTGCCTCATACATACACCCCCCCCCAAAAAAAAAAAGGAAGAAAAAAAGAGAAAAAGAAAAAGTCTTTCACATATTTACTGAAGTAAGGGAACTATGAATGTGAAACACTACATATATTCTCAGACTTGGTTGATGTGTTTGCTACCTTTGCTAAACTGCTTTTCTCCCCTTTCTTTTCTCATTCTTTGTTACTGGGCCATTGCTAGTCATCTTGAATTATGTTTTTCCACTGAACTCCAATGACTCTGGAGGAGAGAGTGAGGTTTTGCACAACCTTCCCTCATTTAAATCCAATTCACTTGCAAATCAAGACATCACCTTCCTGTTATCATTGGTCATCTTTGAAAATGAACAATTCTTTTTTAACAAGGAATGCTCTCTGGGTAAAGTAGATGGGAGGGATATATTTAATAATTAAAGTAAAGACAAAATAAAAAATGTAAAGATGAAAGATAACAGTAATTTTAAAACAATAGATTGGACATAAATTATCTTCCATTCTAAAGTTGAATTAAAAACTAGTTCTTAGCTATACTTCTAAATCTTAATATGCTAGAAACTCAAAGGAAGAGAAAAATTTAATCTTATTTCTCAAATATTGTCCTACCTGATATATATTCCTTCTATCTCAGAAGAGAATAAAAATTGGGCTGAGAATCATAGACATTAATTATAGACTTTATTTTTAATTGTATGTTTTCTTCTTAGAGCTTTAATTTAAAATCCATTTATTATTTTCATTACTACTTCTTCAGAGAAAAAGATTAACCTATACCAATTTTAAGAAATCTTTATTAAATTGCTTATCTTTTCCGAAAATAAAAACCAGATTAAAATAGAACGACCACCAAAGATGAATAGCAAATTGATGATTCATAGTCTACTCTATGACTCAATTATATATATTACAAAGTTAGTACCAAGCATCCACAAAAACTTCACACTTTGAGATATATAAATCTCAAAGTACAAACAACAACTGTGATGGGTCACATTACACTCAGCTCTAAAAACAGACAATGACAATGGGAAATTTAGAATTATTCATCCAAAAATGTGATTATATAACCATACATATTTCCACATTTAAATTTGAGTGCCATAGTCTCCCCCTTAATGAAATGTTCAGAGAGGCCCTTGAACAATAAGTGCTAAATAAATATTCATGTGTCAGAACTACACTTTTCCAGACTAACAACATTTAAATAGTCAAACAGAGAAATTATAATAAACATAAATTTTCCACATTGGAGGTTAATTCCTATCATCTAACTCCACTGTTGAAGCTCTATGGCTAACCAACATGCAATTTTATTCTAATTTTCATTATATTTGTTTCACAAATTTGTTAATCTAGTTTATTAGAATGCAAATTGTATAACTTATTAGCTTCTCACATGTTCTGGGCCCTATTTCATATAAACCCTGTTAGTCTCCATTTTAACCTAATCCAGTTCCCCTACTATGGTTCATTTCATAATGTATTTTTGAACCTTCACATCTATATTGGAAAAAAAAAAGTCCTCTATATCTTCAAGATGTTGCCTCCACAATTCTACATATTCACTTTTATTGAAACTTAATATAAGGGAGGAATCAAAAATATCTCATTTAGCTCTAGTGTCTAGACTAAGTGAACATATTATTTTTTTAATTGATTAACATAATTAAAAGTGAATATGAACTGGGCCTGTACAGATTTCTTGCTGAATTAAAACCATTGTGTGAGAGACTAAGTCATAAGAAATTTGTATAAAATGAAAAGGTTATTAAAAATGTAAAGTAAATGTGAAACAAAGGGAAAACTGAGCTGTGGCAGAGATGGCAGATTGGTTCTATAGGAATCTCAGAATGGAAGACCTAAGTGAAGAGTTGTAAGAAAAAGTCATTTTTTCCCTAAATTCTCCTTCTGAAGTTTATCAATCATGAGCATTATAATGTAATCTACTGTTTGTACCTAAAAATTTCCAGTAAATTGAATTTTACTTCAGAAACAGAGACCCATGAAATAGATATAGATTTATTAGAAATAGACATAAATGTTAGTACAACTATGGATTAGGAATTTTCCTAACTAAGAATTCAGAGCAATTATGATTTGATTTAAATTTTTTTATCTATAATAAATTCCCTACCGCCAAAAGGAGCTAAGTAGTCCTCAGGGACCATTTTATTGCCTTTCCCATGCTTAAAACAAACTGCTTATTGGCATTACACTGATTTTACCATACAGTCACCACATCCTTCACAAACTAATCAATTGAAGGTACTTTCTTCTTTTTCCTTTCTTCATGACCTACCCTCCCCCAGCAGGTATTGTCATACTCCTTGGCCTCCAGTGCTTTTTGCAGATTACCTGATGCTGCTCCTCAATAGACTGCTCCTTCAAAATCCACATAATCCTATACTACCTTCTCTTCATATTAATGACTAATTTCCACAATTTGCAAGAAACTATTCCTGCTTTCTCAATAATTTAGCATTGTGTTCAGCATCTTCATTCTGTCTCCTGCCCTCATTCTTGTAGATGTCAATATTTATGCTAAAAATCTTTCTAATACTTTACATAATTCAACTTGCTCAATTCTGCTGAATTAACTTTAGACTTAGAATTGACTTAGACTTCTTCTAATTGACTTTAGTTGCCTATCTATAAAATTCTGCCATATCATCTAAGAAAAATGCAGGGTCTTTAATGTCAAAACTCTACTATTGAATCTCCATCTTCAAGCTTTTACTCTCTTACCACCTATACTCACCTCTTTGCTTTTGTCATGACCTCTGGTTCCTTAATTTTTCTCACTTAGTTTATCCAATCCTCTCTAGCTTCACTTGCCATTCACTTGCATTGATACACAATCTTAGCATACAAGCTATACCTGATGGAAAATCACCAATAGACCTTAAATCCATCAGGTAGGTAGGGGGATGGCTACCCCAAGCACAGGAAGACTTCCTCCATCAGAATGAGTAAAAGAGAACAATTTGTTCCAATGGTCATGAAGGTGACTGGAGTAGGTGCTGTGACATGCTTAAAGCTTGGTTAGACATATGAGAAGCACTGCATTCTGGGCCATCATCAATCATCTTGATTTTTATTTTGCTACTGGACTTCAATGATTCTGGAAGATAAGAGTGAAGTTGACAACTGTTTGCAACTCTGCCTCATTTAAATCCAATTCCTGCAGGAGTTAAGGCATCACCCAGTGATCTCTTTGAAAATGAAGGACAATGAACAACAACCTTCTATATACATATTATGAACATCCTCCTGAAATGTCGATTTTAAGAGTCCAGACCAGTCATGTTCACTACTTTATCACTCACTAGCCTCCAGTCCTAATTCTCCAGATCTCTTTCTCAACCAATTAATTTACTTTAGCCTTTACATCCTATCACTTACTATGATGCCTGATACATAATAATTGCTCAATAAAAGCTTGGTAACTAAGAGTATATCTTAGTTCTTACACTAATTACATATAATGAGATAACATTCGTGTAGCAATTTAAGATTTACAAAGCATCTTATAAACATTATCTCATTTAAGCCTCACAACAATGCCATGAGGTTAGAACTACAAGTATCATTACTCCTGCGATTTACACATGGCTCAGGGAGATTAGGTGACTTGCTTATAGTTACATAACTGTCAAGTACTGAAATCTGTGAGCTTATAAGTGATATTTATCATAGAGACATGCTTTAGGTAATATAAAAATGCTAATTTGTTTTCTACATCTGATCAGCTTAGAAAAAAGTTTAACACCTTTGGGCAAATATTTCAAGATCAGTGATAGAGAAGAAAAAGAAATGCTACATATACCAACATAGTTATAGCTTCTTTGTGGGAATAAAAAAAAAAGTCCTTATCAGTTGAGGCATGATTTAACAAAATATTATTGTACCACAAAAAACCCTTAATTTGAGGAATTCAGAAAAAATTAGAAATAGACCTCTGAATCAAACAGAGTAAAGAAAAGAAAAAGATAATGCAGGAAGCATGAGAGCCACCACAAGGCTGGTCTAAGAGACAAAGAATATCTATCTTCCAGTCCTAGTTAGTACTTATCTACCTTATTGTAATTACATCATTACAGCATACTGATTATGTGTGAACTTAGAGAACCATTACATCACCATACTAAGTCCTAAGTATATATGTGAACTAGAGAACCATTATCTCATCAATTTCACTGAGTTAACACTTTGTTTCAAGTATACTTCTCCACAATTCAGGCTCTCTACAGAAAAACAAGAAAATATTATATATCAATTATATCAAATTCAAACAGAAATGGTGGCCACTAAATTATATATACATATCCCTATGGGAGACATATTGTCTTAGAAAATCACATATGGGTGTGTATTTGTTGTTATTAATACATCAACACATTAAAATCAGATATAAGCTTCATTTTAATTTGGTTCCTGAAGCACTCGGAAATATCGTATTTTGCTTGCTAGGTGTTTGACACTTCTAATATACACAATGACTATAATAATATTGATTATAACAGAATGAAAAATAGTTGAATTGTCATAATATCATGAAAAATCTCAGTTGCAGAGTACTGATAAGAAAACAAAACTTCTTTAAAAGTTCTACAGAGGTGGAATTCTGCAATGTCTTCTGACTGTGCTTAAATGTTTCCCTTTGTTTCAAGGATACATTCAATACTTGTGTCTGTTTTGGGTTGGAATGTGATGCCACTCAAGGAACAAGATGTAATATAAAAAACAAACAGCAACAGTAAAATTTATATTTAAAAAAAAAGACTGAGTTGATACATGTGACCAAATAATGGCATGGTCAAATAATTGTATATATTAGTATCATGTGTATTGTATACAATACAGTAATCAATTGTATCCTTTTTTTGTTTGTTTGAGAATCTCATTTCAGGGATGTGCAGGAACTCACAATGTTTCTTCTACTTTTCCAAAGTAATGATTCTTTTCTAACTTAAAACTTAACAGAATTAACAGGGTACCCTCAGAGGGATATAAAAAGTGCTTGTTCATTGAAATGTTTTTTTTTTTTTTGTTTGTTTTTAATATTGGTCCAAAAACTACAATTTTGCCTTTGTATGAGGAGTTCTTGTGGAAAATCTGCAACTTAGATTCTCAAAGAGTTGAATAAAACAACTAGAGTTTAAGCAACTTTTCTTATTCAAGAAATTGAAGGATTTTGAAACTAGGTTTTCCTTCTAAGACCAAATCTCTAACCATTAAGCCAAGCTGATAATAATTAATAGCTAGGATTCATATAGCACTTTAAGGTTCACCAAGCACTTTTCACATATCTCATTTGAAGTATACACAATAATCATCTCCATTTTATAGATGAAGAAATTTAGGCTAACAGATATTAATTGATTTGGTTATGGTCACATAATATCTGAGGCAACAGCATTTGACCTCAGGTCTTTCTGACTCTTTTAAGTCCAACATACAACTGCATAAAATTCTTTCCTAAACGTATATTGCATATTCTCCACTTTGTGGAGTTTTTGTAGGGGAAAAAAGGTATTCTTCATACCTTAAAGTATTATGAAAATGACGGGTTATTATAATTGTAACCCTCTCCCAAAGCCCATTGGCATAGAACTCTCCCCTCAAAGCAGAAATAAATGCTTTGTCCTACAAAGGCAGAACTGGAGCCTTCTTCAGTTATCTTCAGGGACTCTACAAGTTTCATTCCCCTTTAGGGGAATGGGCCACCTGTTTTGTGTGGCCTAAATGGAGACAGAATAAACATCCCTATATCCCCCCCTTTCTCCAAAGGAGACTAATTCCTGCTGAGAGGGGAAGCAGGAAGTTGGGGCTGGAGGTCATCATGTTAGAATTGTAGCTATCTGCTCCCTTAAATATTATTAATCTAAGCAATATGACTGGGTTCAATCTATCTTTGTCATAGTGGGGACAGGAGGAGGAAAAAGGTTCCCAAGATTTATATTCAAGATAATCTTTTTCTCA
This sequence comes from Sminthopsis crassicaudata, assembly GCF_048593235.1. Taxonomy (NCBI): domain Eukaryota; kingdom Metazoa; phylum Chordata; class Mammalia; order Dasyuromorphia; family Dasyuridae; genus Sminthopsis; species Sminthopsis crassicaudata. The sequence continues at coordinate 59,393,004 of NC_133620.1, forward strand.
CCAAATACCAGATATATAATGAACGCACTTATGGAGAATAACAAAGAATTTTATTCATCAAAATCATAACAAAACCAAAATCAGAAAAAGTATACAAAGGAGAATATATACCAGACAATACAAAATGAAGGGGTTTTTCCCACTAGGTTCAAGATAACTCTCTGAAGTCTCTAATGTCATAAGCAGGGAACAAAGACATGATGGAAATTGCTTGCTCTTTTCATGTCTTCCCAGAATCTTTTCCTTTAGCAACTTGAAATGAAATGGATCTTTTCCTTTGACCTCTCTTGAAGCTGGAAACCAGAAATTTTGATCTTCTTTATTGAAGCAGAAAGCCAGAATCATTCAAAATATCTCAAAGCTTTCAAAGTCAAACAAGAAGACTCAAAAGTTTGATGTGTGAGTCCCAAGACATTGTTCAAAGGGGACTCACGAAGGCTGGTTCCCTCTTGTCTCTCACTAAATCTACCCTCACATGGGGCATAGCATTCATCTATACCAATGAAGAGAGAGAACCATATCAATGAGCTTTGGGAGAGAATAATTATTATTATTTTTTAAATTTACATAATTATTATTAGGATGGCAATGATAATGTTGATGACAGTATTTGTTTGCAAGTTTATAGTTACATGCTTTTTTTTTTTTTGTTTTAATCAAAAAATTATATAGCCTAAACTATTTAACTGATCACAAAGCTATTTCCATGTTATCTACTGTGAAGCAAATCCCTTTGGACCTAGAATTTTTCTGAGATTCTGTGTTGAAGGATTTAATCCACTCAATCTTAGAATCACTGCCCTGGGTCCATGCTAGGCTGCCTGGAGAAACAGTTAATGTAAACTCAAAAGACCCTCTATATTCTAGCAGCGCTAGGTACCATGTTATATTTCATATTCTATATGACCATTCATCTTTATCATCAATTCCCTCATGGTTTTCTGCCCTGATTTCCACTTGTTACATATTCCCTTATTTGTGTCATCTTCCACTGCTAGAGGTAAACAGCTTGAGGTCAAGAATTGGCTAGTTTTTGTCTCTGAATACTCAATAGCTGACATATAGTAAGCATTTAGTCAATGTTTTTAATTCATGTATTACCTAATAAAGCTTAGCTTTAAAGGACTTTTGTCTGCCTCCAAAAGTCAAATCTACTTTGTCAGAGGACAAAGATTTACCACCACTACTAATTATTAATGTTTAAAGAGCACTTTAAAGTTTGCAAATATTGTCTCATTTTATCTTCATGACGTCGCTAAGAAATAGGTGCTATTATTTTTTCCATTTTAAAGATAAAGAACTTGAAGCTTCAATAGGTCAAGGAACATGCCCAGGATCACAAAATCTGCTCTCAGTTTACCATTCTTTTGAATAGGAAGAAATGGTACCATGCAGAGAGTGCTGGACCTGGGGTCAGAAAGACCTAAATTCAGATATTACCTTAGACATTACCTTAGGATAAATTAAAAACAATTAATGGAGAGAAGATCTAGAATTAAGAGGAATTGGAAAAGTCTTCCTGATGAAGGTAGGCTTTTAGCTGGGACTTGAAGAAAGGGAAGCCAAAAGGTAGAGATGAGAAAGAAGAGAATTACAGGCATGGGTGGGAAGGTGAGGGGACACAGTCTAAAAATTCCCAGAGCTGAGATTTGGAGCATCTTGTTCATGGAACAGCAAGGAAGTCGTTGAAGGCAATAGTGTCATGTCAGAAAAATATAATGAAGCTTATGTGGCAATGGGGGTCCTGGAAAACTTTGCCCTTTGGCAAGGACACATTATCTGGTTGGGCCATTGGATTGAAGAGTATGGGAAAGTAGAAGATGTAAGAAGACTGGAAAAGTAGGAAAGGGACAGTTTGTAAAATAGTTTCAATGACAGAGCATTTTATATTTAACCCTAGAGGAAACAGGAAACTATCAGAGTATTACAAAATTATAAAGAACAAATTTGTTGCCAAAAAGAAGATATGAAAAGATACTTCCCCCAGCTCTTTTGCAGATTTCAGAGTTCATCTCCATAAAACACTGCATAGAATATCAGATTATTTTCAACATGTTGTTAAGTTTTGCTAATTTTTTTTTCTTTCTCCACCCATTTACTTTTTTGAACCCTTCTTTGTTAAAAGGGATAAGTAGCTGAGAACAAGGTTGGGGAAATATACAGAGGAAAATCAAGGCAATGCAAAACCAATACACATACACACACACTCAATATAAATCTATTTTTAAATGGATGGAGTAAACGACTTAAGGTCCCTTTAAGTTCTAGTTGATACAATCCTATGATTTTATATTTCCTAGATTACAGAATCATGACCAAATCTTCCTCTGCCTTTCCAACTTCATACTTTTATTCATCCTTTTCTCTCCACACCAGGTACATGTGAATATTATGACAAAGAAATGATGTAATCAGATATGTTAGGATGGTTACCATGAAGTGACACATAGTAGGAATGGTATTTGTTTTTATGAAGCCTGGAGTAATTTGTTTTAAAAAAAAAAGCAAGGAGGTTATCCTTGGGATTTTACTAGTTCTGGGGGATTGGTGTTTGAACCACTGGAGTGATTTCCTGGCCATCTAAGCTAGAAATGTGAGGAATCAGGTTTTTTCAGGCTTTCCAGAATTCCCCATTGACACATGAGCCAATATATCTTTCTGACAAGGAGCAATTACTAGTAACATCTTCCTGAACCAGGGACTGTGTATCTTTTAAATCTTTTATTATTAAATACATTTCTTTCTACTGACATTTACATGGCCACTAATGTTTCACTATGTTCAATTCTGGGCTTGAATTACTGGACTGGCCTGAGACAATCCTAGCCCATAATAAGCCAAACCACCAGAAAACCAAATGAAAATAAAGGTGGCTAATCTGCAATCTGTGACAACTACTAGAGGATCTTCAAAGAAACATCAGGGATGGTCTAAATAATATTGCAGCAAAACTCTCTACAATCTGAAGTTGTAGTAGCCAAGCTCTAAGTATTTCCAGGGAGCTCCAGATATCTTTTTTTTTCCTTTGGAGGTGGGGGAAGAATAGGGGTAGGGAAGGTAAAGCAATTAGGGTTAAATGTTAAGTGTTAAGTGTCTGAATTAAAATTTGGATTCAGGACCTCCTGACTCTATTCATGGTGCCATTTAGCTGCCCCTCAAGATTGTTATCTAATTTTAAAAGTTTTGAATAAGGACCCGATATTGTCAGCATCCTTTGCCAAAAGCACAGTATCTGAAAGGCTGGCAATGAGGTATAATAGAAAAAAAGTACTAGACCTGTCATCAGAAAATCAAGGTTTGATTTCTTTTCCTACCACTTATGAGTTTTGTGGGGTTTTCTTTTTTCCTAAACTTCCATTTTCCTCATCTTTAAAACATGGATGATGTTTACATACTTCATGTACATCAAACAATCAATAAAATATTTATTAAGCACCTACTAGGTGCCAAGGACTGCTACATGCTGGGGATACCAAAAAAAAAAAAAAAAAAAGGAAGCCCCTATTCTCAAAAAGATAACATACAAACAAATATATATAAAACAAGCTTCTATACATTTTGTATGCCTATTTTATAGAATTATAAATCCAGAGTCACATAAAAATTCCTTAGGAGAAAAGAAACTGTAAGTAGAAAATGTTTAAGAAGTCTTATTCTGAGGTAGAGATTCTTAATCTGGGGCCCATAAAACCTGAGAGGATCTATGGACAGATTTTGGGAAGGGACAGGGCTGGTAACTTGGAAGAGGGGGAAAAATTTCATCTTTACTTTCACAAACTTCTAACTGAAATTTAGCATTTACTTCAATTATTTTAAAAGATCATTCTGAGGATTCCATAGATTTCACGACATAGATTATTTGAGGATATCCATGACACATATAAACAAGGTTCAGAATCCCATTCTAAGAGTTGAACTGTTCACAGAAATCCTTACATGTCTTATTCTTTTAGGTACTTGTCCAAGACTTTTCCAAATTTCATATTGTATATACATACACCTAAATGTACTCATGTGTATTTATATACATACACCTAAATGTACTCATGTGTATTTGTGTATGTACATGTATACAAACAATACACATAATATATAAGAATCCATGTTTTCATTATGTATGTGTGTGTGTATTGAAAGTCTTAAGTAGAGAGGTACACATATTTTCAAACCCTGTCCTGTGCCTAGAGATTTTCCCAGAAAATTTAAGAAATATCCTTTCTCAATCCTCTCTCCTTCCATTATGCTGTTTTTTTCTTTTCTTCCAGTTAAGGCTGTGATTTATAAAGTTAATAATGGTCTGGGGAGTTGTTCAACTGATTCCCAGTTGGAGCAATTATTTCATTGTAACTTTTAACAACCCAGAGAAATGTTTCTAAAATAACTGTTTAATTAACCCCAGCAGAAATAACAATAGAGAATAAGGTAGAACAAGAACTGTAGTAATCACAGACTGGTGATTTCTTTATAGTAGGAAACTGACATTTTCCCTTCCTCTCTAAGCCTAGAGAGTCCAAATATTCAGGAATATGTCAGTCAAGAAATGTACTCTCAGGCTTGACATTATTCTAAGGAGTAAAGTAAGAATCAGGAATGAGGTGAAACAGTCTGCACCAACACTTCTAACCATAACCTCCTAAGTGGGAGGCCAGAAGGCAGAATGTCCAGCTGCATCAGGTCTAATCCAACCCAACAAACATTGTTCAAGACACTGTGCTAGGCACTGATTCCTGTCTTGAAGGAGTTTATAATTCTACTGGGGGAGATACATTCTATAAACAGATTAGTAAATACATAATTACAAAAGATTTGAGAGAGCACCATAACCAGGAGGAATCAGAAAATGTTACCTGTGGGAAGTGGTACATGAATTATCCATTGAAAGAAGCTAAGGCTTCTGATAATTATAGTCAAGATGGCCTACATCCCAAGTATGAGGGACAATTAGGATAAAGGAAGGCAAGAGGAAGGAAATAATATGCCATGTTTGGGGCACAAGTTGGCCAGTTGGGCTGGAATGTAGTAGAGTGAGATAGGATAAGCAGAAGTCAGCCTGGAAAGGTTATGAAAGAAGCAGATATAATTATAAAAATTATTGTGAAGACAAAATGCCATATTATAGATAATTCCCTAATTCCCTAAGGGGAAATATGAACCAATATGAATTGATGCTAAGTAAAATGAGCAGAACCAAGAGATCTTTATATATGGCAACAAGAAGATTATATGATGATCAATTCTGATAGACATGACTCTTTCCAACAATGAGATGATTGAGGATAGTTACCATGATCTTGTGATTAAAAAGCCATCTATACCCAGAGAGACTACTGTGGAAACTGAGTGGGGATCACAACATAACATTTTCACTCTTTTTATTGTTGTTTGCTTGCATTTTGCTTTTTTTCTCATTTTTTTTTTCTTTTTGATCTGATTTTTCTTGTGCAGCAAGATAATTATACAACTATGTATACATCAATTGGATTTAAATTACTTGCCTCCGCGCCCCCTCCCCTCGCTCCGGCGGGGGGGCCTCGGGGGTCGGGGCCTGGTGCGGAGGGCCGTTCGCGCCGGGGGCTGGAGAGCGGCCGCGAAGGGGGGCCGCCTCTCACCCGGAGCGCAGCGCATGTTCGTGGGGCACCTGGTGCTAAATCATTCGTAGACGACCTGCTTCTGGGTCGGGGTTCTAAATCAAAAGAAAAGGGGAGCCACAGGTAGCCCTAGGGAACTTCTAAATTTAGTTCTCTATACCATTAATTTTCTAATTTTTGACAAAGATGCACTGGCTCCAGCAGACAGGTTTTATAACCCACCAGAAGGGCAGTGTCCAGTGAGAGCATCTCCACTGTCCTTAGATAATCGCCAGGTGATGTGGAGAGATCCAGAAAGTGGTGAATGGAAGGGACCAGATAGGTTAACTGCCTGGGGGAGAGGGTTTGCTTGTATTTCTTCAGCAGGAGAAGGAATCAGATGGGTGCCAACGAGTCATATTCGCCTTGTCCATCAGAGAGAGACAAAAAAAGAGAAAGACCTCAAAATAAAGGAGAAGATCTAAGAAACATCTGACACTGAAAGAGCATGGATAATAAGAAGACTGTTAAAGAACTTTAAAAACCAGCAGGAATCATTGGACTTCCTCACACAAGATGAGACTAATGGACAATGGATTTATGGACATTTATAAATTTTCAATTTATGATTATGTTATATACTTCTAGCATGTGTTACGTTACTATGTTACTATGTGCTTATGTAATTTATGTAATTATCTGTAATACTTCCCATATTGATGGATTTATGTTTCAAGGTCATTTATGTAATTATCTGTAATACTTCCCATATTGATGGATTTATGTTTCAAGGTCATGACTGTCCTATGTTCTAAATCAAAAGAAAGGGGGAGATGTTAGGATTACTAAGTGAGAACTGAGGTTGTCTGGATAGTGACAAGGTGAGAATTCAGGTTTTCTGGACAATTACAAGGTGAGAACTCAGGTTGACTTGAGAGAGGGGGCAAGCTCATTGGCTGGGGTGGTTCTTCCCAGAAGCCCTTGCATTATCCCACACCCATTCTCTGGGAGTATAAAAGAGACAGCACTCGGCGCAGAGAGCAGATCGGCCTGGAGAAGGATAAGAGCTGGAGGAGATTCAGAGCCAGGAGTTTCAAGGAGAAGACTTTGCATTACATCTGGCTTGACGGGGCTCTCTACAGGAAGAAGAATCTGTCGGAGAGATTTGAGTAGAAGACACAGCAGATCTCTTCCCAGAGAGCGATCCAGCAGCTTCTAGAGACGACAGCTCGTTACAATCTAGGGGAAGGGATAGGGGAAAGGAGAGAAATATTTGGAACACAAGGTTCAAAAATTATCCAGGTATATGTTTTGAAACAAAAAGCTTTAATTAAAAAAAATTTTAAAAAGATAAATAAGAGGTGTACTAGTTTATCCCTATTTAATCTCTCTTTTAATTTCCTTGGCATTTTCTTTGGTTTCTTCTAACCCTTGTAAACCTTCCTTTTCTTTTTCTTTTTCTGATCCCACTTGTCCCTTTTCTGGAGCATCAGTTGAAAAGAATGGAAAAACACTGAGCTTAGCTTTAGAAAATCTAGGTTCAAATCCCATCTTTGTTTCTTTTCCTGAGCATATCTCTAAACTCCTTTTAGACTTAATTTTCTTAATCTATCAAATTTAGGGAGAGGTTGTTTGATTAAATGTCCTCTAAGATTTCATCTTAGAAACCTTAAAATCCTATCATCTTCATTTTAGCACTTTGTTAATCACCAGGTCTAATAGCAGGTAAAATTCTAAAGGAGGGATAATTGTTTTTCTTCCAATTCTTCTACTTCATTTCCCCCCCTTCTTTTCAAACTTTTAAATACTAGTACCTAGTTCCCTCATGTTGCCTCAGCCTTCCTTTCACGGGGAAAGATTGGTTACATGAAAGTATAGATGCCTTATGCTATCCTTATTCATGATTGACATGCCTTTTAAAAGAGGAAGCCTACAAAGAAATTACTCAACTCAAGGGAATTGATCTCCATTGGTTGAGATTAAGTGACAGAGTCAGGGGAACTGTTTTTCCCCCTAAGGGGAAGTCTTATTGGAACTTCTAAAAAAACAAACTGCCTAGCTAGGTGTGGTGGCAAACAGAAGTTCTGAGCTACAGTAGGGCTAAAACCTATTAGGTGTTAACCTAAGTCCAACACCAAATGGTAATCCACTCAAAGTAGGGTGAGCCAACAGAGGTTGCAAACAGAATAGATCAAGGCTTCTATGTGTGTGGTGGCTGTACTACCAACCTGAGTTGAAGACAAACATGGCAGCCTGAGTAGTTTGACAAGCAGAATGGAATGGGAATGTTGCAGTTCTGGATTTGATATCAGGAAGAATTTGAGGCTCCAAGAAGTAGTGACTTGCCTCAGGCTCATACAACTAGGAGGTAGTAGAGATTTGAATCAATTACCTCAAATATGAAATGATAATAATATCATCTATAGAATCTACTACATAGTATTATGAGATGTAATTGTGGGAGTTGCTTCCCTCATCCAGTAGATGTAATCACAAAGAATAAGCAATAGATAACAAAGGTAATAAAGTGCTATTGTGTTTGTTTGTTTTTTAATACAAAAAAAAGTTGTCTGATTAGAACATGTGAAAAAAGTTTTTTCTGATCAAATTGTAAGGGAAGTTTGACATTGACTGACACAAGATTGGCTATGTTGCTCAGAGCTTTTAAAAAAGCTTTGCTAGCCTTGGAGACAGTTCGAACAGAAAGTGATCTCTTTTTTTTCACTTAATAGAATTTTATTTTTTCCAATTGTATATAAAGATTCATATTTGTTACATTTTGTGTTTCAATTTGTTTCTCTCTTCCCCCTTTCCAAGAAAGCAAACAATCTGATATAGGTTATATATGTACAATCATTTTAAACATATTCCCATATTAGTCATGTTGTGAAAGAAAAAAATCAAGAGACAAATCACGATAAAGAAAAAAAAAAAAAAAAAAAAAACGAAATGGTATGCTTCAATGTTTATTCAGCCTCCATGATACTTTCTCTAGATGTGGATAGCATTTTCCATTCCATGTCTATTTTGAATTGTCTTGGATCACTTTATTGCTGAGAAGAATCTGTCTGATCATTACACAATCTTGCTATCACTGTATATAGTTCTCCTTGTTCTGTTCACTTCACTCACCAACAGTTCATATAAGTCTTTCCAGGCTTTTCTGAAATCAGCATGCTTATCTATTTTTATAGAATAACAGTATTCCATTACATTCAAATGTTATATCTTATTCGGTTATTCCCCAAATGATGGGCATCCACTCAATTTCCAAATCCTTGCCATTGCAAAAAGAACACTACAAATATTTTTGTACATGTGGGTTTTTTCCTTCTTTTATGATCTCTTTGGCATATAGAATCAGTAGTGGCACTGCTGGATTAAAAGACATGCACAGTTTTATAACCCTTTCAGCACAGTTCCAAATTGGAAAGCAAATTTTTAGAAAATTTTTTTATCAATGTATTTTTTTTAACATCACCATAATTTCTCCCAGTATAATTCTCTTGCCCCCTTCCAAAGAGCCATCTCATATAACAAATAGTATTGTTTTTGTAAATTGTAAAGACAAAAAGAAAAAAGGAGGGGAAAGAAATCAACATAATTGATCAATATATCAAAAAGGTCTGAAATATATAAAATTTATTGTACATATTTGTACAAAATATGTATAAAACTTGTGGGTCTCCCAGTTTTGCAAAGGGATGGGATAAGAAAGCATCTTCTCTTTTCTTTCAAGACATATTTGAGGGAGCTGGTTCCCTCATTCAGTTGATGTACACAGAAAGTAAGCAATAATAACAGAGATAGTAATGTGCTAATGGGTTTTTTTAAAAATACAAAAAAGTTGTATTGTTTTTATTTGCAACAATCACTTTTGGGTTTTTTCTAATATTTTTTCCATTTACATTGTTGTAACTATGTATATTGTTTTCTTGGTGTTGTTTATTTCACTCTGCAACAATTCATATTGATCTTTCCACGTGTTTTCCTGTATTTATCTCATTCATCATTTCTTAAAGTACAAAAACATTCCATAAACATTTGTTTAATCATTCCCCAGTTAATGGTCATCTACTTTGTTTCCAATTCTCTGATATAAAAAAACACAAAAAAAGGTTATAAATATTTTGATGTATGTGGGAACTTCTTTCTTATCAACAGCCCAGGAAGGAGCATTTTGAAGGCCCCTGGGTCTTTATGAGAATCCAAAGAGATAAGGAGACCATTTGCCTTATGAGCTTGGTCCTTGTCCCAATACCTCACTTCCTGACCATCTTCAAACTGTTCCTTGAACCCTCTGCTTTACCTCCTCTCCAACCTCTTCCTCTCTCCCCCTCACTTCTAACTTTAGTTCTTATATATGTGCTATTTTTTTTCTATTATCAAGTAAACTACTTGAAAGAGGGGTTTGACTCGTTTGCTTGTTTTGTATCCCCAAGGCTCAGTATAGTGCCTGGCACAGACCAGGCACTTAATAAATGCTTTTCTTTTCTTTTTTTTTTTTTTTTTTCATTCATCCATTCACTCTTTTTCCTTCCTCTGCCCTATTTCATTTATGATATTTTGTAGCACAAATATTTACACAGACCTGACAGCAAACAGCTTCAAGGAGTGAGACCCCTGACAACAAAGAAGAGATAAAAGGGTAGACTCATGTCTCTAGCATTTGGAAACTGAACATCAGAGAGGGATCAGATCCAGAGAATCTAGTAGAACAAGTTATCTACCAAAAATGCTGTTAGCTTGGAGAGGGCAGCTTCTACAGTTCTAAAAGCCTTTGGGGCCCTCATAGAGGTAAAAACTGATTAACCATACATTACCTACATGTTTCATCTCTACCAATGTACTCTGTGCCTAACCTTTCCACAGATGCTATGTGTTTTGTGAGAGAATAACCTCCACATTTTGGGAGCAATGTTTTGTAGAGACTGCTCTTGATAAATGCATCTGCTTTAAAATTGTGTCTTCTTATTGTTTAGTTGAAGGGTTGTCTTTAGCTCTTGACTCCCTTTTGGGATTACTATTATTATTATTTTTTTTTTTTTGGCAAAGATACTAGACGGCTCACCATTTCCTTCTCCAGTTCATTTTAGAGATGAGGAAACTGAGGCAAAGTTAAGTGACTTGTCCAGGGTCACACAACTAATACATGTCCAAGGCTACTTTTGAGCTCAGGAAGATGAGTCTTCCTGACTTCAGGTCCAGTGCTCTAACCAAATGTATCTATTGCCTTTCTATCAGAGACAAGCTCACTGATGAAGGTACATAAACTATAGTTTGAGGAATCTAAACTTATGGACTCTCCTAAACCTGGAGGTGGTAGCAGCTCTCTGGTGGATCCAACCTGCAAAAATGTGGGATTTAAAAGAGTATCAGACTAGAAACAGAAGGCCTGGATGCCAATTCCATCTGAGTAGCTATACAAATTTGTCTTAATCCCTTGGTAATTTAATCTTTAAATCTCTCTGAGTCTCTGTTCTCATCTATAAAAATGGGATAGAAATAACCTCTGTCTTCCAGAGCTTTGGTGAAAATCAAACAAAAGAAAGCAGTGCTCTGTACATTTTAAAGCATTATATCAATATTATTATAGTAAGATTAACCTTCCTTATTGTTAAATAATGAAACTGACAGATATCCAAAGTAGTGCAGCCAGGTAGGAAAAGATGATAGCTCCTCCTTAAAAGGAAGTTTTGGAGGTTATGACTACTTTGTAATCTGAGGAGAATAGAGAGTAGTCATGAAGTGTAAGAAGCAAGGCTGATTGGATCTTATAAAATAATGAGGAGCTTCCTGGAGCAGAGTAGGGAAGTCAGAGATGTCCCAAAATAGTTAGGCCACTTGACAAATGAGAATAGAATTTGAGAATTTGCTTTCCTGAAATCTCTCTCTCCCTCTCTCTTTTTCTCTCTATTTATTTATATTTATGTATACCTATGTGTGTGTGTGCTGCGCATATATATATATGAATGAGGTTTTATTTTTGTCCAGTAGAAAATGAGCAGTGGAAGCGACAGACTATAAATCCACATAAAATTAAAAAAGGAATAAAGATTTTTAAAAAGTAAGAAACCTTGTTTCTTTCAAAGACACATAAGGTCTAGTTTCTCATAATGTATGCTACTTTTTAAAAATTGTCAAGCTTTCCATTCACAGTAAGAAGTAGAGAAAAACTTATTTTTGACTGAAAGTAAATAAACTCTTGTAATGCTTGTTTGGGAGCAGCTTCACTATCTGAAACTACTTGTGACTAAGTACAATTTGATCTTATTTGTTGTCCTTAATTCTGAATTTGACCTTTTGTGAATAAGAGAGATTTTCATAAGCATAATAGAAGATTTTACATGAAGCTGCAATCTATATTATGAACAGATTGCTTTTCTATTTAAGTAGATAAGAAATTCTACATACATTAAAGCTATCTTGCTCATCCATGTCTCCTGCTGACATTCTATGCATTTTAAAAATACTTTGATGATTCGCTTCTTTTACTTTTTCAAAATTGGGGTAGACTATTAATTATTAATATTGAATATGTCCCCCAAAGTATTTATCTTCCTGATAGGCGAGTGCAATGTTTTATCTTCAGTCTTTGAGACTTCTGTTTTGCCATTGCATTAATCAGAGAAAATTCAAAATTTTCTCCTCTATAATGCTGTTTTCCTATAAATGCTATCCTATTACTTGTTCTTGTAGTTGTTCATTTCACTCTGCATTAGTTTACAGAGATAGCTTGCTCTGAAACTGCCTTTTTAAAATTCAGAAATCACTTTTATTCACATTTTTCTGACAAGCTATTGCATTATGCCATCTCACTCCAAAACCACTGACATGTACAACAAAAGCACAAAGATGATAATAGTCTCTGGGAAGGGCTCCTGGGGAGAACTGATGGCTAGATGGCCTCTGATCATTTTGTCTTTCAAATATGAAGTAGACTCAGACAGTTCTAACGGGAGATCTCAACTCTTCAGCTAGTCCTGACCTGGTACCCTTTCTAGGTGATGACTCAGTCTCTTAATAGATGCCACAGATGGACTCATGTGGGTCCTTAAAAGTAAAGATCCAAGAATTATGGGGACTGTAATAAAAAAATGTCTTCTGTGGGAAACATACTCCATGTAAACTTCTAGGTACTTGGGACAATTTACTTTTTGTCCCAGTTTTCATTTATGATTTCTTTTAATATAGCTCTTAAAAAGAAAAAAAAATAGGTTTTAAAAATGCTCATTGTGCTTCAAATGTAACTATTTGACTAGTCTTTAAACCCAAATCACTCTGGCTCTCAACTGAGGCATCTCTTGCTCATTATTTAAGTTTTGATGGCTTAGAATGGGTTTAAATATCAATTGTTTTCTAAGTGTCTTTCCTCCTAAACTGATAATTTTGTGACGGTAAGTTTTGTTTCATTTGAAACACATTTGTTGTACTAGATTTCTCTGACACCTAGCAGGTCTAACTTCTTTATTAGTAAATTTGGTGTGTGTCCAGGGAATGTAAATTACGTGAAATAAGAAGATAATTTAAAAAAAAAAAAAAAGTAAATCAGAGGGCCCTCGAACATTCCCAAGTCAAATATAAATGGCTTTTAAATTACAGTTTGCTCCTTTTTGCTCCTCTTAAAAAAGCACTGCAAAATCACGAATTAGGCAGCAGAACACACTGAGAGATGGATGATAGGTAACGGGACCGAGGCCGGCGAGGCGCACATCTAGGCGCTCGTGCGTGCGTGCGCGGCCCCTCTCAGCACATCCCAGGGGATAACTTGCACCTCGGATGCTTCAAAGCCTCGGAAGTCACTTTGGTAGCTTTGTTAGAGAGCGTCCGAAAGCCTCTCGGTAACTAGACGACGTCTCGGCCTGCACTCATGCCTTCCCTGACCCTGCGCACACACGTCCTTCCCCAGGACCACCAGCTGTCCCGTTCCCCAGGACCCTGGATCTCCACGGGGGTGCCCGTTTCCAACCAAAGCGAGAGTCCTCCGGGCACCCCCGCCCGGACCCCGCCGACGTGCAGGAGCACGCAGCCCCTCGCAGGCCGCATCGCGGACCGCAGCGGCGTCGGGAACTGCTCGGCTGCGGAAGAGGTTGGTCCCAGGAGGAGGCAGATCTCTCCGCCCGCTCTCAATCCGCCGAGTCCCCACGTGACCCGCCCGCTCTCTGGGTCCCGCCGGTGGGAGGCGTGGGTCGAGAGAGAGGAGAAAGACGGACTCGCCTTACGTGCGTCAGCGGGATGACGTAGGACGTCCGGGCTGGCTGTCCGCCATCTTGCCCGTCTCTAGCCCTCTCGCTCTCCTTTACTGGAAGCGGCGGCCGCGCTGGGTCGGTTTGTCTGACGGCGGCCTCTGGTTTCCTGGCTCAGTGGCCCACCACCCACTTCCCTCCCTCCCCCCTTAACCCTTCCCCAGACCCTTTCCTTTCCCGGACCGGAGCCGGGCGGAGACTCCTTTGCGGGCGCGGGCGCGACACTTAGACCGACACACACGCACACCCCGCGTTCCCCACCCACCGCACCGGCCGGTAAGGAGCTTGCGCCGCGGCGGGGGCGGCTGGGCCCGAGCGGGCGGCGGGGGAGGGGGCCTTGACGGAGACGCGGGCTAGGAGGAGGCGGGGGTTCGCTCTGGGGCGGGACGGGGGGCTCCGGCGATGAGGGGGGGGTGCGGCGTGAGTTCCGTGACTCCCTCGCCCTCCCTACTCCTAGGCCGTGTTCGCGGCCTCCGCCGTCCGGCCGAGCGGGAAGCGGGAGCCCCCCCTCCCCATGTGGCCTGCAGGATGAGTGCGGCCCGGGCCCGCCTCGGCTGGATAGGGGCAGCTCGTCCCCGTGGTGGACCGGAGCCTCTTTTGGTGGGGAGCGTCTCTTCGACGGAGCGTGGGAGGGACGGGGTTAAGGACGTGACCCGGCCGGAGAGAGAAAGAAAAGCCCCTTCTCGAGGAACCGGGACCGCACTTCCGCCGCGGTCTTGCTGCTGGGCTCGCAGCTGGGCGTTGGTGTCCTTCCTCCCCTAGGCCTCTGCAGCCTCTCGGAGGGAGGGGGCCGCGCCCGCGGGTGCCCCTCGGGGAAAGGCGAGCGCGGAGCCCTGGAGCATCCGTGCCCCGACTGCGCGGGCCCGAGCCGGAGTCTCCTTACAAAGGGATGCGGTGCGGAGCCGGCGCCGGGCTGCCACACAATGGGAATGCCCCACCAGCTGAAGCCGGTCCGGAGCCCTCGCTTTCCCGATTCCCGAAACCGGCCGGACGTCCAGAGGGGCTCGCCTTGCCTGGACTGCTCGGAGGGCCGGGATGCCCGAGGAGACTAGGCCGCTCCCCTGGAGGGAGCACTGGGATCCCAGAGTCTCTGGAGGGAGCATCGGGACCCAAGAGGAGGGTTCTCTTTCTACGGCTCCAGAAACGTCCCAGGATGGGCATGTTTGTTTGTTTTTAAAGTTGTGACAGTTGATGACTTTCTCCAAAATGAAACGGAAAAGAGAGAACTCCAATTCCAGTACAAAAGTGGATTTTGTGATAATTAAGGACCCGTTTTTAAGGATGTATGACCACAGTTCTCTCTTGCTCAATATGGAGCCTCGAAAAGACACTTTAGATACTTACATACGAGATTTGATGTAGTCAGTTTTTTGCTTATCCACTTAAATAATAGCTGTTGGCAAATCTTCTGAGGCTAATTTTTTTGTGCGGCCTAGGATTGAGATTGGTGATCAACTTTAAGATTTGATGAGCTAATGGGTCCAAAAGTTCATGGTAACAGTATAATCTATAGCAAATATGAACTGTACCTTAATGGTCAATGAATTTTATTTAATTTGGCTTCAGATGTAGTTTTGTTGAGAAGAGACTTGGAAAGTAAAGATTTTAAAACAAAAAAAACTAAGTTTTTAGGAGGAAGGCTCTAAACATGAGTGTTCCCACTTAATGGGTTTTAAAATAGCATGCTTTTTAAAATAAATCTAGATCTGACAACGTTCCTTTCAGAGCTTTCTCTTGAAGCAGTTAATTATTTCGAAATTTCTAATTTAATTTTAGCTGGAATAACTATTTAACAAATCTTCAAAAACTGTTTCTTCAACTTATTTTTTTCTGCCTGATTAAACACTTAATAAGTTATTTATTTCACAGTTCAACCCCTCTCCCCTTCAAGAATCTCCTTTCATGCTTCAGTATCCTACCTTTCAACTTTTTGACCCTCTTGATAATATTGCCCCTTTATCTCTAAAGTAGGTTTTTATAGTGCCATTCTGTTAATTCTTTTCCATTCTTCCTACACCAGTTTATAATTTTCTAGCCCAAGACTTTATTCCTCAAGACATTCAAAAGTCAGGTTATTTCTTTGGAGACACAGCAGTACCTGAGCATTGACTTGAAAGGGAATCTGTTGGGCCACTGCAAATGATAACTTTGATATTAATATTTATGGAAGACGTGTGTAACATAGTTGGAAAAGAACAATGTTCTTACTGTTAAGAGAATTTTAAAGTCATACTTAAATGTCTTATGACTAATCTATTTCCAGTAAATGGATACTTGTCACAATTTGAAAAGAGTAACATAAAGAGAGTTCATCTGAGTATACATTAACTATGTTACTTTGGAATCTGACACTTAATATGTTGATTTTCTGAGTCATAATACTTTCCATTTCTGACTAGTGTTATTGATGCTGACAATTGTCAGGTTAGCTTTAGAAAAAAAGTAAGGAGAGAGATAAATTCTTTATTTACTATTATAAATTGATACTTTTTTAACAGAAATAAATCAAAATTGATCTTCAGGTGTATTACATCTTTTATCCTTTTCTCACATTTACCCACTGAACTAGATAAGACCTCGACTCTTGCAGTGGCTCTTTTAATTGGTCTATTTTTCCTGTGTCTCTTCTCCAATGCTAATTGGTTGGAATTTTTTTGTTTTGTTTTGTTATGGGCTTCTACCTTCTTGTACTTGCTGCAAGATTCTTCTAAAGCTCAGGTCAGTCCCTTGTTCAGAAAACCTCATTAAGAGGCCTTATATTTTAAGATTTGTATAACAAACTCTTCATGCTTTTTAAGTAAGGTTACCACCTATGTTATTTCCCTTCACATGCTGATATCCAGTCAAACTGGCCTTTGTGCTGTTTTCACACATCACATATGTTCCCACTTCCTTGGAGCGCTATGCTTAGAGGTCCAAGACCTCTAAGTCTTGGTAGTTTCCTTAAAAAGCTAAGTAACCTTCATGAGCCTCCCCAAACGACCTAAATTCTCTCATTAATTGTGTATATATACATTATGTATACGTGTTCTCTTCATAGAATGTACCTTCATGAGGGTGGGGAATTTATTTACCTTTTTTTCTTTGTCTCTTCATTGCCTGCCATGTAGGTATCTAATGAATAATAATTGGGTGAACATTGTTTTTAAGTTACTTTTTTTTTTTTTTTTTTGTTAGGGACTATTGCCTTCAATTTACCCTGCTATATCTTATATGTATGCAGTTGGTTTGTATGTTGTCTTTTTTCATTAGAATGTGAGCTTCTTGAAAGCAGGACTGTTTTTTGCCGTTCTTTGCATTTTCAACACTTAGCATAATGCTTGACATATAGTAAATGCTTAATACATGCTTGTTCACGATTTGTATTCAGTATATAGGTCAAAGTTCTTTTCTGTCTTTCCCAATTTATAAAATATAGGTGGATTGACCCTGATTGTATTGTTGATATAGTGGTGATACATAATAATATATTTCAGCTATATTGTGAAGTGCCTTCTGCAGAAGTGAACTATATTTGTGATCTCATGCAGGTAAAACCCATTCCTTATTTACTCCTGGTGATTCTTGGCTCTGAATCTTACATAAATTATAAATTGTCCATTCAACAAGCTAAAGGTTCTAGTTCTTTTAATGTTTATTGGGTCCTACCATGGTTCTCATTCCTTTTACATTAGTCTACTACGCCTTTTTTACACATTCTTGATTCCTTTAATCATTTCTGGTGTATAGATTGTTATAACCTATTTACACCCATCTTGAGCCTTTCCATTGCTCTAAGGGTCCTTTCCAAATGTCATTTATTTTATATTTACTTTGTGTTAAATTTTGTGATTTACTTTGCATCAAATTATGACTTATTAATTTTTACTTAGGTTAATAAAATACCTTGTGTTCACTTGGTCTATGCCAGTGAATAATGATGCTGGTCGAGAAACTAATTTGGGTTTAAACATCTGGTACAGAGAATCCATATAATGACCATATTGCTACTTCTTGTACAAATTGATTACATATGTAGGAAGAGGATTTGTAAAATCGAGGTGATTGATCATATACTATAGGAAGTGAATTTCAAACTTAGTTTTGAAGTACTAGTGACATGGACTGATTTGAGGAAGTAGAAACATTCCAGATGAAAGGAAAGACATTTTTTCCTAGAAATGAACAAAATTTATATAGGATTTAGCAAATAGATTAGCTCGATTCATTGAGAGGTTTTTTTTTTTTTTTTTTTTTAAACAAAGAATGTCAGAAAATTGTTAGTGACATCCTTTGAAGATTGAATGCCAGACAGGAATTTCTTAATTTAACACTTTTAAATACCTATTTTATACAAACAGTACTAAATTCTTTTGAGGATGCAAAAACAAAATGCTACTCCTGCTCCCTAAAAGTTTATGTTCTAGACTTAAACATTTAGTGGTTACCTAGATTTCTGAGTCCAGCAATGATGGCTGTTTATAGACGATATTGGTGCAAGGTTATTCTGGCAATAAGATAAAGTGAAAAGGGGGAAGTCTATCAAGTCTGGTGTAGAGAAAAAAGCTCTGGATTAGGAGTCAAAGGACTTAGATTTGTATGGCTAAGCTATTGCTTACCTGTGAGGCCACAGACTTAAACCTCTCTCTAGGTCTTATTTCTCTCTCCTGTAAAAGATATTAAACTAGTCTGGAAGATTACTAAGTTTCCTTCTAGCTGTAAATCCCTGTTTCCATATGTTAACCAGAAGTTGACTCCTATTGAGTTCCACCCATGGGATGGGTAGAAAGGAAAAACTCTACTTAAGTTAGGCATTTGTAATTGTCTGAGGAAGAACTGAAGATGGCTGTTCAGGGGGATGACCAAGGGAAAAGATCATGGGGAATGCTTAGTTTGGATTTGAACTGCTTATTGGCATGGCATGTGGGCAAGCAAAGAAATGATCAAAAAGATAATGACATGATAAGGTGGAGACCAGAAAAGTTTTTGAAAGAGGTGGGTATGACTGGCAGCATTAGATGTGGCAAAGATTTAACAACCAGAAAAAAAAATTAGAAATGGCCAAAAGGAGTATATAAATCATTTTAAATAAAAGTCATTTCTCCACAGTTTGGGGAAAGTTGTAAGGATAAAAGTCTTAGGGGGTTAAGAATGGAACAAGTGATGAGGAAGTAGTAATTGGTTCAATGTTACTAGTTATGAAAGACAGAAGTAATATGGTGGGTGGGGGAAGCAATCAATTCATTTGAAAGTTTTTCAGTGTGGTTTAATTTTTTTTTTTTTTTAACTTGAAGTCTAGGATATAAAATGGGTTTAAACTTGAAATCTAGAATGTGAGATGCCAAAAATCCTCACCAAGCCCAATGAGAAAGAATAGATACATATGATGTTCAGTCCCGTCCAGCTCTTTGTGATCTCATTTGAGGTTTTCTTGGCAAAGGGACTGAAATGGTTTCCTTTCCAGCTTATTTTAGAGGAAACAAAGAGGAAACTACTGTTTATATAGTGTTTTGAGGTAAATTTTGTGAGTTGCTACAAATCATCTTATGTTTACTAGTATGTGAAGTGCTAGTTAAGGAAAAATGGTACAGGAAATGGTACTTACAAATCCTTAGAAATTATAATTTAGACTTTAGTTAAATGGAAATTTAGTGTATATGATTTTGACTAAGTGAAAAATTGCCACTGAAAATCAGGGTGTAGGTTTTACACATCTTTATAATGTGCTTTAATGCTCTGGAATAGTGACATAAGGGGATAAGAACACAGAAAATACATGCACACACATTTTTAATATGTTGTTATGAAGTAAAGATTTGAGAGATCAAAAACTAATTTTTGTAGGTTGGATATGGGAAATGAAATAACTAAAGCAAAGATTTACATAGCATTTTAAAATTCGATAGATATTTTTGAGACATTATCTTCCTTGACATTCATGATTAGAATATTCAACATTGAAGTCCCCTCAAAAATCCAGGAAAAGAACTGTATTATGGAAATAAAGAATGTCTCTGTTAACATTAGTGTTTGAAAAGCTCACTTATTTGGATACAGTATATAATGATCTAATGTCCAGAATGCCAGCAAATTTTGAGTTTAGAAAAGGCCCTCTTTGATAACTACAAATAGAAAGCTTTATTGATAGAATGTAAACTCTTTGACAGCAGTATTTCATTTTTACCTTTATGTCTCCAGCACCCAGCACATGATAGGCATATATTAAACACATGTTGATGGATTGGTAATGATGAACAGTTCTGTTAGCAGCATAGTTACAAAACATAGTTACAAAAAAAGAAATAATTGTAGATGTTCCTCCTTCCTATATTAAGCTAAAAATTGATCATTGATTAATTTTTAGCTTAATATAGGAAGGAGGAACATCTACAATTATTTCTTTGTTTCTTGCAGTATATTTTCTTCAGACATTACCAGAAAGTCCTCTCTCCAAAGTTACCAGAGATCTCAAATTGCTAAATTCAGTATCCATATGTCAAGCTCCATATGTTTGACCTTTACAGAATTTTAACTACATAATATCTCCTCTGCTTTACTTGGACCTTCTATGTTCCTTAACTGTTCTTTCTCAATCTCTTGTAATTCATCATCTCTATTCTGTTCTCTGGGTATAGCCTAAGATTGACTTCTAACCAGTCTTATCCTCTATCTCAATGACCATAGCAGCTTTCTGAGTTCATTATTATCTCCATAAAGATGACTCCCATGTCTTTAAAAGCTGTCTTTTGAAGTGTCTCCTATTTGTCCTTTATTCTCCTGACTGCCACTAAACTGGTACAGAGCCTCATCATCTCTTACCTAGACTATTGTATTATCTTTTTGGTTTATTTCCCTTTTTGAAATCTCAAGATGATGCAGTTCATCCTCCTCCACTCAAACTCCAGTGGCTCCCTGTTGTCTCTAAGATCAAATATAAAGTCCTCTGATTTTAAAAACCCTTCAAGCCAGCGACACTGGCCTGCCTTTTGATCCTTGAACAAGATACTATATCTTTCAATTCCTACAGTTAACCAATTCTCAAGTAACTTCAGTATTCTCCCTCCTTATCTCTGTTTCTACTTTCCATGATTTCCTTCAAGTTTCCTCCTAATTTCTCTTCTCTCTGCCAGTTCTTCCCTCTGAGATTATCTCCAAATTACCTGCATATGTCTTGTATGTATACAGTTGCTTACTGGCATCCTCATTAGAATGAGAGTTCTTTGAAGTCCAGAAGTGGTTTTTCTTTTGCCAGCATTTATCCTAAGAGCTTAATAAATTTGTATTGTCTTGACTAGCCCTAGTCTCTCCTGTCATTGCCTTAACTGCCTCTTTATACAAATGTCAGCTGAATGTCTTAATTGTTTTCAGTTGCTTTTCAGTTATATCTGACTTGTGATCCTATTTGGAGTTTTCTTGGCAAACAAAGATACTGGGAGCACTTTGCCATTTCCTTCTCTACTTCATTTTATGGATGAGAAAACTGAGGCAAACAGGGTCATACAGTTAATGTCTGAGGCCATATTTGAACTCAGGAAGATGAGTCTTTAAGACTCCAGGCCCAGCACTCTATCCACTGCACTACCTAGCTATCCTCATCCAATAGGCATTTCCAAAATAGAAATAAAAACTTAATCCCTCTTTCTTATTCCATCTTTCTGTCAGGTGTATCTCTATTCTTTCAGCTCTCTGGATTCACAACCAAATCATCCTTGACTCATTCTTCCTTACCCTACATTTCAAATATTCATTTACTAAAATTAGCCTCCAAACTGAAAACTGCCTATTATATTAGAAAACAATAAGATAAGATGCTGAAATATAGTTTAATATATTTAATATATAGTTTAATGTAGTTTTTTCTAACAATCCTGTGATAGTAAGTTCAAGTATTATTACCATTTTACAATTGAGAAAAACGAGGGTCATGCATAAAAATTATCTTTTGTTGTTGTTAAGTAACTACTAGGAACTAAGGCAAATAAGTTGTACTTTGTGGAGTGTTGGACTTAAGAGTCAGGAAAAAATTTGAATTTGAATCAGACAAGCACTATTTGGTCTATCACCTGATTTCTGTCTGTTTCCATTTCTGTAAAATAGGCATAATGACACCTACTTAACCTTAGGATTGTTGTGAGGATAAAATACAAAGTGCTTTTCAATTGTTAGATAAATGTTAATATTGAAAATAATCATTAGCCTAGCCAAATTCTGTTTTTAGTCCTATTTGCTACATATGCTAAGCAGATTTTGTTCATTGATGCTATTGTCATATATCTGAAGACTTTAAAAAGTTGTCCTAGTTTTCTTATTTGAATATAGAAAGAATTTTTTTAATGACTGTCAAAAAAAGAAAATATTATTTTAATTGGTATTAGTTATATTTTAAAAGTCAAAATTACTTGTAACAAGACATTTTATAAACTAATAGTAGTATTAGTAAACTAAATGGTTTTTGGTGAATATACATGGATTACAAAACCTTACATTTTCAGAAGAGCAAAGTAACTTAAAGGTCTAGGGCTTCCTTCTGTTTTCAGAATTTTAATTTATATGTCAATTTCAGAAAACAATGTGAACCTTTCTACCTTTATGATTAGCAGCATGCTTTAGTAGATTTATTTATGCTTTATCAAAAGTAAATTACATGTTTCCTAGGTCTAATATTTATTTTTAGTTTAGGCATTCAACATGACAGCAACCTTTTTACTATTAATAACAGTATACAATTAATTAAAGAGGCACTATTATAGATTATCCTATCTACAAATGCTGATGAATTGTAATAAACTTTTTCATGGAATTAATAGTTGGGAAGGAATATTAGACCATTTTCTATTATAAAGATTCTTCTACAACAGTTCATGAATAGTGAGCTTTCTACTTTGAGAGGCAGCCCATTTCATTCTAATTATATAATTTACTAAATTGAACTGAAAAAATGTGTCATTTCATTGAATCAGTTTTAGTTTTTCCTCAATGACACTATAGGTATTATATCCCTAACCTGATAAAGTGTTTCAATTTTGTGAAGACACTTATCATGGCCTTTCTAAAGGATTAGAAAAGAAGTTCCAGTTTTGTTTTGTTTCCTTCAGTCATTTGATTCTCAATATTTTTTATTTTCTTGATTCTTCTTATTGGACTTATCAAGCTGCCAGTTAGGGTCTCAAATTGTGATGCTAATATGAAACTCCATATGTATTCTAACTAGTGCAGAGTACACTTATGTCACCTTTGACGTAGATATTTCTATTCATTTTGTATTCTGATATTACTCTGTATTTTTTTTTTTGCTTCAGCATCATATTTTTAGTTTCTCTAATTTAACTTTAGAATTTAGAATATACATTAAACTAAATTGTTTTTAGACCATAGTTGTATAATTAATTTTGCAACCTCATTACATTGATCCTTGCTAAATTTCATATCCATGGGTTTGACTTGCCAGTTAATCTTGTTCATCTATTTTGAATCTTGATTCTGTCATCCTGTAAATATGAAATATGTTGTATGAGGAACAGAATAGAGACCAGTTTGGCTGGAGAAGTAGATTGCAGCCATTTTTTGAAGGGTTTTAAAAACTAAACAGTTACTTACATTTGATCCCAGAGGTAAAGTGGCACAACTTGGTTAGACACTGTGCTTTATAAGTATCACTATATTGAGAACATATCAGAAAGGGAATTGGCTTAGCAGGGAAACCAATTGGGAGGCTATTGCAAATATTATAAATATCCCACTAGTAAAGTTCAGGCTCTTTATACCTCTAGCAATTATGACTATTCTCAAAAAAATAATTAGATGTTTCTCATAAATCGTACACTAACCTGCAGCCTCATTACCTGAATTTGTTAATAAACAGTAGTCCCTGTTTTTCTGTGTTAGTGTAGAGGTTAAATCTTCATTATTGAGTAGATTGATTTTTGTTGTCTTTGTAATTTATAGGGGATTATTTTGCTATAGGATATTTAGAATGCATACTAATGCATTACTAAAGCAGTTCTATAAAAATCAAAGTATACATTGGGGAGGAGGTATTGGGAAGTAGTGTTGGCCTTTAATTTTGTGCATATATATATTTGTATAGATTCTTTTTAAAAGGCAAGCAAGTAACAAACTATATGATCTTAGAGTTGGAAAATACCTTAGAGGATAGGGCAACTCAGTAGTAATTATTATAATAGACAATACTTATCTTCTCATCAAAAATAAGTTTAATCATGTTTTGGAGTATTATAGAAATTTCTGCATCTCTTATGTTTATATAGCTTTTGCTTTAACATTTCTCACTAGTTTGAATCAACCATTAGTTATATAAAATATTTGGGATATGATGGAATAACATTGGATATGAATATTGATGAACTTGGATTCAAGGCCCAGCTCTGTCAGTGTTTCTGCTTTTCTTTATATCCCCAGCGGTTAACACTTTCAGGCAAATAGTAAAAATTCAAACTCTGGGTTTGGAGGAGAGTATTGCTTTAATTTGGGGAAAGTTAGATTCAAAAGCATGTACTTACTTTTGTGACAGGCACTGTCCTTAGGGCTGAGGATAGAAAGAAAGGCTATATATATCTATATCTATATCTATATCTATCTATCTATCTATCTATATATCTATATCTATATATATATATATACACTTTATCCTTGAACAGTCCACACTTTAATAATAGATACAACAGGGAAACAACTATATGCAAACAAAATATATACAGGACAAATGGGAGGGAAAGCACTTGAATTAAAGGGCCCTGGAAAGATGAATTTGGCTGCGATTTAAAGGCAGCTGGGAAAGAAATGGGAGATGAGGGAGATAACATTCCAAAAGCTTTGGCTTTTTGCCTGTTTTTTCACTGTTTGGCTTTTAAAGCCAAATTGAGGACATATGAGAAAAATGTTGCAGTGGTTGACATAGATTTTGGAGTTATCTATTTGGAGATAAATTGGTTGAAAATCATTGACTGGGAGACTGGTGGTGTCCTTGATAGATTCAATAGGGATCTGGGAGAGGGGTTGCACCAAAAAGATACTTTGTTGAATTTAAAATGACTGAATTTGTAGTTTGAGATGTCAAGTTAGACATTTGGAGAGATGAATGACTGAAAGTTGAGAGAAGTTAGAATTGAATAAATTAGAGAATTATCTACATAGTAATAAATTATAGTTGAATCTATGAGAATTGATAAAATTCCTAAGCATAGTGAGAAAAGAGAAAAGAGTCTAGAACAGAGCCTTGACTGGACACTAGTGTTTAGGCTGAGTAGCCAGGATAAAAATCCAGCAAAGGAGACTAATGAGTGATTAAACAAGTAGGAAGAGAAACAAACAAGAGTTATATAATGAAAACCCAAAGAGTGGAGAATACTTGATAGCCAAAGGCTACAGAGAAGTCCAGAAGAATCAGGATTGAGAAAAGGTCTTTAGATTTGGAAAGAGCAGGTTCAGATAAGTAAGTTGGGGATTTGAGAGCAGAATTAAAAGGAATGAGGAAAGGAGGGACTGATTGTTGATCAGGGTCTTAATTTCCTCATTAAAATAAAAAAGGTAGAAAAAGAATGATTCTAAGGAGCTTTTCATTTCTGGATCTTAGGTATCATACAGAGTTTCTGTGGGAAGACAAATAACTGTCTTCCTGCATTGACCAAATTGATGAATTCAGCTTTTATAAAATTTCCAGTGGTAAAATTGGAAGTGACTTCAAAGGGCTGTCTACTCTAACCCACACCTGAGTTGGAAAATCCACATTGCAGTTTCAGCTATATGACATTTAGCAAGTCATTTTCTGGTCTTAGCAATCTTATGGTTATCATTGAGAATTAAAAATATGTAAAGCTCTTTTTTTGTTTGTGGGTTTTTGTTTGGGTTTTTTTGGTACACAGTAAAATACTGCACAAAAACTATCTTTTCAGACAGCAGTCTTCCAATTATTTGAAGCCTAACTCAAGGTCTCACTCTTACATGATACATGCACATGGTTAAATAAATACTTTCAAATCCTTGATTTAAAAAAAATAAAATTTAAAAAGGGGGCCAGTGAGGTGGCTCAATTGATAGAGCACCAGCCCTGAAGTCGAGGACCTGAATTCAAATCTGCCTCAGACACTTAACATTTCCTAGCTGTGTGACTCTAAACAAGTCACTTAATTACAATTGCCTCTGCAAAAAAAAAAAAAAAAAAAAAAAATCCTTTTCTTTAGAGAGTAATTGGTTCCTAATGACTACGTAATTTTTTTATATCCAATGACTACTTGAACAGTTATAATTTATTCAACTTACTGTTCTTTCACAATGTGTAGTTTTTGTTTAAAAAGTAAAAGTAGATTTTACATAGTCATATGCCTCTTAATGGTGGTTGTAAATGTGAGTACTGAGTGAATACTTTTTCTCTGTATCCTTTTAATTTTTTATATAGAGTTTTTCAACAAGTAATTTTGCCACATATACTACAAAATACCTTGCTAGGTGCTGTGTGAAAGTTCAGGTTAGTACAATTCACAGAACTAGTGTTTTATTGTTAAGTAGATGAGTGCATCTGTGGCCTTAAAAATAGCAGGAGGAAAAAAGAAATCTTGTCATTGAGTTTATTATAGGTTCAAAATCATGAAGAGGCAGTCAGAAGAGATGCTGAACATCTGAGGAGCCCAATGTAGGTATGGAGATAAAGTGAGAAGACAGAGTGAGAGAAGACCTAAAACCCTATGTCCATAATACCACAAGGGCTTCCACTGGGCCTCAGAATGTAGATTGACCCAGGGAAATGACAGGTAGGGCATGATGGCAGCCCTGGTTACACCTTTAGAAGTTCAGGACTGATGTGATCAATCAGCCGAAAAGCAATCACATGGCAGAAAGGGATTACATGATCTAACAGCCAAAAAACTAGATTTCTTCCAATTCAGAATTAGAATTAAGGTTGGAACATTAATGGTGCTAAATCTACCTTTAACTTTCACAATTCTGCCTCTGTAAATCCAGCTTTTCACCCATCTGATCTCTACATTTTTGTTTCTAAGATGATCATGAGTACCATGTGCCTCTTCAGTTTGTATCCATTGTGGCAGTATGATCACTTTGACTACAATGTTGCTCTGGGAAAACTTGGTGGAAGAAATAAGTTTATTTTAAATAATAAACATTTAAGTATTTTTACAGCTTGAGTTTGAAAGCAATAAAGGTTAGTATATTTTAACATTGTTCCCATGAATTAGTTACTGTCATTTGTTCTAATATTAAGAAGTCATTCACTTCAGAAAACCTAAGTTAAAATATTGGTTTTGTTGCTTATTAGCTAGGTGATTTAAATCAGTTGACCTCAGTTTCCTTTTCTGAATGGGAATGATACTTTTAATTCACAGGGTTGATCCCTGCATCCGATGAGACAATCCATAGAACCAGGTGACATCTGAGAGTCCTAAGGTCCAAAATAATTTTTATGATAGGAAAAGGACTTTGGTCATTGGACAGATTTTTAATGTGTTACATTATTTTTTAATGTTTTACATTATTTTGGGAAATACATGTGAAAAGTTAGTCATTTAGTTTGTTACATGGTTTTTTAAGAAATTTAAGTGTTCCTAGTTGTGTGACCCTGGGTAAGTCACTTAACCCCAATTGCCTCAGCAAAAAACAAACAAAAAAAAAAGATGGTCAATAATGCTTTCCTTAAGAATTTTTCATAAGTTACTTATATTTCTATGGAATACTATCTATTTAAATCTTAAGCCATATTGTAGAATAAGTTAAATCTGAATTAACCATTTCAATTATGTTCCCCAGTATTTGTGACAGTAGAATAGTAAAAATAATGTATTCTCAAATTAATATAGCATCTCCCTCAACTCAAAAAATCCATACTTCTCTTTACGTGGGTAGGGTTATCACCATCACCCCCAACTTAGTCAGTCTGATGATGAGTAGAAGTTGTTGATATTTTTTCATTTGCATTTCTCTAATTATTAGTGATATGTATGTAGCATTGGGGTTTTTTTTTTTGTTTGTTTGTTTGTTTGTTTTTTGGTTCACTATTGATGGTTTTGATCTCTTCCTCAAAAACTGCCAGTTCATATCCTTTGACCATTTATCATTTGGGGAATGGCTCTTATTCTTATAAATTTGACTCATTTCCTGAGATATATTAGAAATGAGACTTATCAGACAAATGATTCCCCCTTCCCCTAAAATTTCCTAGGTCTCTTCTAAGTTTAGCTGTGGGGAAAAATTTTTCAAGTAATCAAAATGATTTGGCACATAAAAATATAAGAAATGGTTCTTTTTGGTCAGTTTAAAAAATTACCATATCAATGAAGTAAAACAATAAAGCAAAGACTATATTCATTGTTACCACTTGAGAATCTGTTGTCTGTTAAGTCCATGTACATTAATGTTTTGAGCAAATTCTTATTTGTTAGGCTTATGATGCTCAGAAGTCTTACAAATTACCTTGTTAGATACAGTAGCTTCTCATTGAGAAGTGGATCACAGTACTTAGCTAGAATGGATGATTGGATCCAGATATGAGTTGAAAAATTCTGATTTGGTGGTCAGTAAAATATTAAAATGGCATGCTTTGGAGATCAAAATTTAGCCAAAGTAGGAGGAATGCAATAAGAGAAATCATAAATTTCAGAGGAAGGAATCATAGAGAGCATTGTGTCTAACCCATTCCCAAAAGAATACCTATTTAAAGTTTGATAAATGGAAATCCATCTCTCTGCTTCCTTCCAACAAGAAAACTTAATTTATTTTGTTTTAACTACTTTGTTAGGAACTATTTGACATCAAGCCTGTTTAAAACTTTAGACTACTACTTCTAGCTTATCTCCATTGAAGTGAAACTGATCTTCCAAAGTGCAAGACCAAAGAGAAACAACTTTTACACAATTTTAGTATTTGCTATTTATCAGTGTCTAAGTCAGATTCTTAATTCATATTGCTTTGAAAATCACTGGCATTTGAAATATATATATATATATATATATATATATATATATATATATATATATATATATATATATATATATATATATATATATATATATATATATCTTTTAGTAGAGAGATGATTGTATCCAAGAACAACTTTTGCATTAGAGTCCACAGACCATTTTCTGTAATGATGGAGAGTTAAGCCCATTTGTCTTCAATATTTCAGTAGACTTAGCAGTAAGGATAGTTCTATTTAATCATTGATAATGCATTTATAAGTGTTACATAACCAGGCCTTTTGTTACAAAATCTAGGATCAATAATCTCTAATAATCAGTTCAATATTTTTGTTTGTTTGTTTGTTTTAAGTTTTGTAACTTTTTTTTCATAAGTTCTTTGGAAAATATTAAGTCTTGTAGTTGTTTGACAACTATGCATGATACATTAATTTTAAAGTTTCTATGTTGAGAGGTTGTATAAAATTTAATTAACATTTTTCCTAGACCATAATTTCCAGAATAATTTACAAACTTGATGTTAAATCTATTTGTGTACTAGTTAGCATTTTTTCCCTCTATTTGGAATTACTTAGTGTTTCACAGTTCATTCTCAGTGGTTATGATTATAAATTTAATTCTCAAACTGACTTGTAAAATCAATTATAATTTATATAAGACACTTGTTTTTCAAGTTTTTTGTTGATCTTAGTTTATTTATATATATATATAAACTATTTAGTGTCCTTGCTTCTCAGTGAGCAAAGCATTTATTTAAAAAGTGAAATGTCACTTCATAGTGAAATGCTTCTTCTGGAAAAAATGGTAAAATTAGCTAAATTCATAAATTCAGTAAAGCATCTTCCTCAAAGAGGAAAGTGATAGCATAAGTAAGCACCTTTATTTTCTTGGATTTTTTTTTTTGGAATAACAAAGAGGCTTGTGATTTCAGTAGTTATAGGGAATTTCATGGATGATTAAAGAGTTAAATATAAAGGATGTGTACCAACATTAGCTTTCTTATTTTTCATTTTCTTTCTTAGATATTTCTACCTTTTTTTTGTCTTCAACAATTGCTAGGTTCCTTTGATCTTTGCCCCTTTTCTTCACACTGCTATTTGGGTCATCTTCCAATTCCATCCAATTTTCTTTTTTGCTGTTGGCCCCAGTGAGTGGCACCTATTTTCATGAAACTATTTTCTCTATTTTGCAGGTTGATAAACTAGATAATAGAAAGGGCGTTGATTGTCTCTGTGCCCTGGTTTATTATGCTTTTTGCTTCTGAGAAATTCATGTGACTTGGGAGAGGAAACTAATTTAAGATACTTAAACTTGACACTTTACTAGAGTATCAAACAATATAACTTTATTTTTAATTGCTTATGAAAGCATTTAAACATTTTTGGAGGAGCTTTAAGGCCCTTGAGAAATGTTTGAACTTAAGAATCCATGTTTATTTTTCGCCAACTCTTTCCTACCTCCAGAAAGAAAGAATTTGCTCAATTTTTTTGTTAAGAGTATTTCTAACTTTTAGTTAGAGTATTTCTAGAAAAGAAAAGGGAACATGGTATAAAGTGCATTAAGTTTAAGCCAGATTAGCTAAGGGTTTCTCCCCCCCCCCCCTTTTAGTACATAATATGACTTTACTAACCTGTTGAGTCAGTTTCCTTATAAAAATGGGAAAGCTGCACTAGATGGTCTCTAAGAACTTTCTTAGAGATCTAAGGGGCAGCACAAATGCATAAAGTGCCAGACCTAAGTCAGGGAGACTCCTGGTCCTGAGTTCAAATGTGGCTTCAGACCTAGGCTGTTTACTTATCTGTAAAGTGAGCTAGAGGAAGAAATTGCCATTATCTTTGCCCCTCCCCACCCCAATAAAAAAAAAAAATCCAAACTTGGTTATGAAGAATTGACTACAACTGAACAACAATAAAAAGACCTTTCCAGTTTGAAATTTGTAATCTTGGAGTTTTTTTGTGTTTTTTTGTTAGTGAGTAATTGTATTTTAGTTCCAACTTTTACAATCCTACTGAATTATATCTTAGAATACTTTTTTTAGTCAGCAAAGATAACTGCCTACAAATACAGACATTTGTAGTTAAAATTGAGACTGAATTATGTTGCAATAATAATAGCTGGGTTATTAATGCCTTGCATACTCTATAAAGTGGGTTTTGTTTTATTTCCATTTTCCAGATAGGAAACTGAGCCTGAAGAGAAGTTGTTACTTCAAACACTTCTGGGATTCTTTAAGTATTACTTAACCACATTTCATTTATATTCCAAAATTGTTTCAGTTTGTCATATACTCTCTTTTCTGTTCTTATTCTCATTGCTCTAATTTGTATCTTCATTACTTATTATCTGGCTGAACTATTGTAGTATATCTTCTAATATGCCTTTTAATATTGCTCATTCTGTTCTTTGCCCCTTCCTTCATCTAAAACAGGGGTGTGGGCCACTTAGTGAGGCAACTGCAAGTGATGATGAGCTGAAAACTAGGTACAACTTCTATAAGTTGGTAATTTTATATGGCCCTCAAAAGATATTATAAATATCCAAATGGCCCTTGAGGGGAAAAAAAGAATGTTCTCCACACCTGAATCCATTTCTGTCCACAAATGCCAGATTAATGTTAAGGTAGCGCTCCAATCCTTGTGACTATCTAATGCATGCTATAATTATTTAGTTTTATTTTAATAATTACCTTTATGCATTTTGTTAATCATTTTCTAATTAAATGACTTAATCTTTTTTTTTTTTTTTTTAACTTTTTTTTTAATTTGAATTTCGGACTCCTCCTTTCTCAGTCTTTCTCCTGCCCACTTGAGAAACCAAGTATTGTTTTGATTATATATGTGAGGTCATGCCAAACATTTTCATATTAAAATTTTGAGTTCCAAATTCTATCCTTCTCTCTTTTTGAAATAAGTAGATATGTTATACATGTGTTAAACAATGTTAAACATTTCCATATATTAGATATTTTATAAAAGAAGACTCAGATAAAAGAGAAAAAGAAACTGAAAAATAATTATGCTTGTCTATTTCAATCAATATCCTTTCTTTGGAGGTGGATAGTATGCTTTATCAGTAATCCTTTGGGGTTATCTCAGATCGTTGTATTGCTGAGAGAATAGCTAAATCATTCACAGTTTATCAGAAAATTTAACTATGTATAATGTTCTTCAGGTTATGTTCACTATTAGTTCAACTCCAGTATCAAACTCCAGGTTTTTCCGAAATTCTCCTGCTTGTCATTTCATTGTATTCATATTGTATGAACTTTATTTATGCCTCTTTTGTTCTTGAACATCCATTGAGTCCTTTACCTTTTCAAATTATGAAAATTGGTTTACCTGGACTATTTTGTTTATAATCATTTGATATCCTATTTTCCTCTAGGGATAAATTGGGGTGGGTAGTAAGGCCCCTGTGATTTCATCTGTGTGGGAAACTATTAATATGGAAATTAAGCAGACTTACAGATTGACCATTTGGTAATTTATAGATAGAGAATTGCCTAGGGATTACCTAGAGAGATAAAGGGATGTGTCAGTGGTCACAAAGTCAATATGTTTGAAGTGGGACCAGTATAGTCTTCCTTACTACTATGTGCAAGACATATCTCTTGATTTCTTTGCATTTTTTTTTAACTTATTGTCCTCTAAACCAATAGTGTTCTCTACCTTCAACTGTTTAATTTCTCCGACTTCTTTGAAGATTTAATGCAAATCCCACTCTTTGTCAAGAGGACTTTTCTGATCTGTTCTAATGCTAAAGCTTTTCCCTCTATATGTCCTTTTCTCTCTTTCACTTTCTCTTAAATACCTTCATATACTCTGTTTATACCTTGATATTTACCTCTCCCTCTTTAGAATATAGTCTTTGAGAACAAAGATTGCTTTTTTTTCCTTGCTCCTTCCCTACTTTCTTCTCTTTGCCTTCTCAACTCAGCCCCTTAACATAGTGCCTGCATAGTAAGAGCTTATTAAATATTGTTCATTGATTAAACATGCTATACTGCTTCTTAAGGATTGATTTATTATAAATCTTGGTTTGTTACTAGCATCTCTTCTCCAACATTTTGAAAATTGATAAGAGAAAACCTATGATTTTTCTAAAGCATACAGTATCCTTTACTAGACTCAGTTATATGAGAGGACACTCCTGAGGTTTGTTTCTCCATTTCCATTGCCACCAGCCAATAAGTTCCTTCCTCCCGAAGAACTCCCCTATGTCTTTCTCTTTGGTTTTCATCATCTCAGTGGTCCTCTGTGGCATCCCTCTCCTTGTTCCTTAATCCCTTCCAGACCTGAGATTCATAGAGTCAGAATTTAATGAGGGTAGGGATGGGGAAGAGGTGGCTTGAATGGAGATGGGGATTAGAAGAAGAATGACATAATTTATGTGTCCTATCTTAATCTT
This sequence comes from Sminthopsis crassicaudata, assembly GCF_048593235.1. Classification (NCBI taxonomy): domain Eukaryota; kingdom Metazoa; phylum Chordata; class Mammalia; order Dasyuromorphia; family Dasyuridae; genus Sminthopsis; species Sminthopsis crassicaudata. Next base: position 59,426,148 of record NC_133620.1, read on the forward strand.
GGCAATATCCAGTGTACAAATGGATGGTGGATCTTGTAGGAAAACTCAGGCTGTGGTAAGAATAGATATCTCTTCCACTTAAGATATATTCTTTCCTTAACAAATACCACAGAATAAGAATGTCTGACTAGCTGACACAGAATATGAGGTCTTGAACTGTACCTTAGAATTTCACTTATTTGTACATTATCATAAAGAAGCATAGATATAATTGAAATTTGGTAGGGAAAGGAACCCTGATGATTAAAAACTTTAAAAGCATATGCCCTATTCAAAAGCAACAGGATAGGTTGAGGCAGAGTAAAAATAATACTATGAATAAATCCAGGATTTAGAGAAAGACAGACATGAAGGAAAACATTTGGATGAAAGCAAATTGAGGCAGACACAGAATTAGCATTTTCATTGCACATCATCTGGGCAAAAATAGAAAGTAAATTAGGAATTCAGGAAATAGATTATAAGCCTAGGACAAAAATATGGTATGGCATTTAGGGAAAGGTCTACAGTTGCCCAGGTACCCTAGGTTTCTCCATCAGAATTAGAGCAGCTAATAAATTCTTGACTTGGTTTAATGGTGTGAGTTTTCAAAATAAGAGGTAGCTAATGAAAGTAGCCATTATTTCAGACCTGATCTTCTGTTGGGAATTTTAAGGTGGGATAGGTCAAGAGGAAACATTATATCCTAAACCTGTGTGTGTGTGTGTGTGTGTGTGTGTGTGTGTGTGTGTGTGTGTGTGTGTGTGTGTGTGTGAGAGAGAGAGAGAGAGAGAGAGAGAGAGAGAGAGAGAGAGAGAGAGAGAGAGTGTGTGTCAGAGAGAGAGTCTGTGTGTGTCTGTGTGTGTCTGTCTGTGTATGTCTGTGTATCCGTGCTAGATTTTGGTAGAGATTGGAGACAGAATGACTAGAAAATTACATAGGTTAATTCTTCCAGGCATATCCATCTAAAAGGAATGAAATGTTTTTAACAAAATTCTAAAACACCTATACATGTGCCCGTGTGCACACGCACACAGAGATATATACACACCCCGTCTCTACAAAGAGACAAGCTTTGGGTTTTTAAGAAATGTTCCAGGTAGTGGAGGATAGATGCAAAAAAGCTGTATCAAAGCATTGTCTTTTAAACATAATCTGAAAATGAGCTGAGACTGGTGAGAACTTTGGTTGATGAAATAGTTGTTTTTGTTAATTTCTGTTGTTTTTAACTGGTGAGAGAGGTTGGATAGGAACATAAGAAGTTGAAGAGAAGGTGAATCTGTTGTACTTCTTTTTGCTTTATTTTCCCTGCCGAAGAATATTTAGGCCATAGAAGAAATGGTAAAAATGACAAATTGTGTAGTTTCCAAAGAATGGGGAAAATAGTAAGAGCTTGTAACTGCCCTTAATAAACTACATTACAGGTGACTGAAGGAACTGGCAGCTGTGATTGTTGGGCATTGTCAATGATCTTTGAATGATTCTGTCAGGTATACAAAGTAAAAGTAATAGATTTGTCTTCAAGGCAAAATTCTAGAATTATTAAAGTGATGGTTTGTGAAAAGCTTGTGTTGTTGTTTAACAAACTCATTATAGCCTCATGTTAAGAACAATCCCTACTAGATTAATGCTAGATTAATTTCATCTCCTTGTCATTTTTTTTTAATTGGCTTCTCCAGGGTATACTATGGATTTCATTTACCTAAGTTTATTAAGGTATTGACAGTCTTATTATGAGCAAAGATGGTTAGATAGATTCAGAAATGATTGAACGGCTTTACTCAAAGAATAGTTATTAATAATTCCATGTCCAACTGAAAGTGTGTCTCCAGATTTTCATATGCCAGGGATCCGTGCTGGGTCTTAATGCTCTTTAACATTATTGTCAGACTACATTTATTAAGTGCCTAGTATGTTCCAGGCACAAAGGAAGGTGGTGGAAATAGTGTAATGACTGAAATAATCCCTTCTCTTAGGGATCTTACCCTCAAAAGGGAGAAAAAACAAGGGATTTCTTTGCAGCTCCAATGGTCTGCAAAATCTTTTGTACCTAGTATGTTTGGTGAGTTGAATGAAAAAAAATCAGACTGCTTAGAACATGTAAATTACTTTATTAACTAATATAATTACTAAGCTTTTAAGTGTAGTTTTTTACTTAGATTTAGAAGCTTCATCTAGGTCAACTTCTATATTTTACAGATATGGAAACTGAGGTCCAGTGAGGTTACTTATTCAAAGGTAGTAACAAGTAGAATTAAGAATATGATTTGAAATTAAGACCTCTCCATTTTTACTACTTAATATTACAAAATATCCTCATTAAAAACATGAAATCTTAAAGTTTATTTCATCTGAGATATCCTGTAAAATATTAAATACATCTTTAGATTTTATAGCTCACTTAATCTTTTGCTTTTTTATACAAACTTTAAAGAAAGCAGGTCCGTCCCCCCCCTACTTTTCAACTGATTAGTGAAAGATGTATTCATTAAGAGAATATATTGTTCATATGTAGAATTTGTCATAGATATTAGTTTTATCAAAGGTTACAATAAATCTTATATGTTTACTGTGATTGATTATCTCATCTTTAAATTTAAAAGCCTAATTTATTTTTCTCTCTTTGTTGAAGATTGGTTTTAAGGGGTGAGGCAAGAGGTTCTGGACTCGATGAGTTTCCACCGAAATGTCGGAGAAGTCAGGCCAGAGCACAAAAGCAAAGGATGGGAAAACAAAGTATACAACACTCAGTCTGTTTAACACTTACAAGGGAAAATCATTAGAAACTCAGAAAACTACAGGTGAGTGAAGTGCCCTCTATGTGTAGCATACATTTCTATACTTTAAAATAAATCTATTACATGCTCACTTGTGTACATATGTGGTTTGCCCAATGTTTTTATATACAAGATCATAAAATGTAAAAGTTCATTTCAGAGGGACCGAGGACAAAGTCTTGCCAGGGTTTGAAATTTTAAGGAAGAGGTGAAGACATTCTAAACCTGGGGTTAAGTTATTGCAAAGAGTTGTGAGAGAGAATATTATGATTTAGATCTGAGATCCAATTTTATAGAGATAATAGCTGAATTCATGAGACTTGATATATGCCAAAAATCACTTAACTATATAAAAGCCTATGGTTGGTCTCTGCTCTAAGCTAGCATGCATTTTGTCTTCAGTCAAAATTTTTCTGAATAAAAGTCTGACTGTCACACCCCTACTTAAAACTCCAGGGATTTCCTGTTACCCTCACATATAAATATAAAATGCTCTTTTTGGCTTTTAAGGCCCTTTTATCTTTGCAGTTTTTTTGTCTTCTATTTCTTTGTATTCCACAGTCCAGTTATGCTGGCCTTCTTGCTATTCCTTATACATGATATTCTCTTTCACAACTCAATGTCTTTGCAATAACTTTACCCCAGGTTTAGAATGTGTAAATGTTTAAATGATAATTGAATGTTATCCAGGGAAGAAATTTCAAGAGTTCATGGACAAGGAAATGAAAAACTTATGGACAATGGCCAGGGCATTTCTCTGTATGTCAGATAGAATTAGAAGAATAGGATATAGGAATTGAGCAGCTAAAGGTATATTAGGTTAGAATATTTAACCATTTGGTAATGGAAATGAGAGTTGTTGGCTACCATTTATTTAGTGCTTGTTACGTGTTATGCATTGTGCTAAGTCCTAGAAGAAGAAAAAACCTTTCCCTCTCTCCCAGTCTTTTAAGAAATGTTGTGATTATAAGTATTTCAAAAAAACATACTTATCCATTATTATTTGCATATACTTGATCAGGTCTCACATAACCCAATAATATTTGGAGAGTAAGATAAATAAAATGGAAATGCAGAAATTAATCCAATTTTATTGATCTTATAGTTGCTGCACGCCATGGATTGCAGAGTCTGGGAAAAGTTGCTATTTCTCGACGTATGCCCCCACCTGCCAACCTCCCCAGTCTCAAAGCAGAGAATAAAGGCAATGATCCTAATGTGAACATTGTGCCTAAAGATGGTACAGGATGGGCATCTAAACAGGAACAACATGAAGAAGAAAAGTGAGTTTACCTTTTAGATATACTTGAAGTTGAGGAACATTTTTTTCCTGACACTTTTTGCTTATTCCTATGAATTAGATAAAAAAAGATTGGATGGGTTTTTTGTTTTTTTGCACAGAAATATTATTTGTGTATTGTCTTTATTGGATCATTAAGCTAATAGTGTTAATTTTCCTATGGCCTGTGACACATAGTTCCCAGGATTCATCCTTGGAGCGGTGATTTTTATCAGACTGGTAACTTAGAATACCATATATTGTAAATTTAGCTGTTTTTCTGAGTACTATCAAAGACTTAACTGCTTTGTGCTTTTTAGTCGTGGTGGACTAATTATCTTTAAAATAATTGTGGATTAGTAATGGCATATATCTGATTAAGAGGACTAGATTTTTTTCCCTCTCAGTCCTTTTTTATATCTTAAACATGGCATCACAATGCTTATGAATTATTGTAAATATATTGTCCTTCACAATGCCATTACTGCATGTTTAACAACTTACAGAGAATGTTCACATAGTCTTATTAAACTCGTTACACCCTTTTAAGCTATTTCAAGTGATAGTGTTTTTTCTTTTTGTTTTGTTTTGTTTAATGATCTATAACAAATGGTATTTCTCATTGTGGTTATTGTACAGGGATTGAGGTAAAGGAAAAGGTAAGGTTTTAAAGGCATTTTCTTTTAATTGATTGCTCTGTGATAATTATTTGAATTAAGGTGACATTACCTCTTGGAATTAGCACCACATTTGGAAATTTCTAGTTGATATATATGACCTAATACTTGTTCTCGTTGTTTCTGAAATAGGTTTTCTCTCCCACACACACACACCCCTATTTTTTTTTTTTAAAGACCACCAGAAGTGCCACCAGCACAACCAAAATCAGGAGTTACTGCTCCCCCTGAAGTTCCTCCGGTTGCCAAATCATGGGCCAGTAACAAGCAAGGTGGGCAAGGAGATGGTAAGTGGAAACTAGCTGGGAAAATTAGTTGGACTACATAGTAACAGAACAGCCATGGAAATGGGTTTGCTTTACATGGTCCTTTGAGAATTGTCTTAGCATTATTCTCAATTCCTGGGAAATAGTTTTATATCTCTTGTCAGTTAGGTGACAAGAAGGTGTTAAATAATTGAGAAACTACCTATTTCTCCCAGTATGGTAATCAAAGTAAATGTGTTTACTAGCTTGAACATTTGAAACAGAATAGGGTTTTTTTTAAACATAGACCAGGCCTTTGAATGATTTATCTTTGTGCTCCACATTATCTTTCTTGCCTTTTCTTTCACCCCTTACCTTACTATCTCACACTTAAGAATAAAATAGTAGTCAAGTTTTCAGACCTATCACCTGTTTTCCTTGGGTAAAAAGAACAGCCTCTGAGAATGGAGATATTGGACTTCTGTATTCTTCTGGAACAAAACTCTTTGTGTAGCAGAACTCCCTGGCATCATTCAGTGTTTGGTTTTGAGAGTTAATTAAGTGGCATGTTGTTTAATTATAGGAACCTCAGCATCAATTGGTCAGTTCAGTATATATTTTCAGTCACTTGTGTCCAGATCACTGTACTGTCATTCTTAACCATTGAAAGATTTCCTCTTAAACCCTTATCTAGGCATTACTAACTCCATTCATAAAGTAGGATCTAACTTTAACATATTTCCATCTCCTCACCCCCAAAAGGTTTAACACTTTTCTAGCTTTACCTTTCTCAGAATGTATAGGAAGGGATCGATCATAATTAGGAATTAGTGAGTAGTCTCTGAGGATTTTTAAAATATTTATTTAAAAAGATATTCTCCATTAAGTTCTTGCATAATAATAGTTCTTGTTATCAAATCATGTATTTCAGATTAGCCATTAAGACACTAATTCAAAAAAAGAGTTCCAAAGAAACTAAATGTTTTATAGATAACAAACTAGTGTGGGAGAGTTTTATTTACTTGATTGGATCTGTAATTTTTCTTCCAGTGATTTAAATCTAAGCCACCAATATCATCTTCTCTTCCTTTAAGAATCTTGAGTATATCTTCATAGAAATTTTCAGGTTTGAACAGTGTGTACTGGCCAACGTTTTCTGGTCACAGCTCTTTTTCATTCCTTTTATACTATTTCTTACATGTGGTTTATAATAAAAGTCATATGCTACAGACTATATGCGCCAACTATATTTCCATTGTCTTTTCAGTGATTTGAAGGCATATACAGCATCAAAAAAGTAATTATGTTTAAAAGATGGGTTTTTGTTTTAGGGAGAAACTTGGACATTGAAAGTGCTAGTGCAATCTGATTCTTTCCTCCTATTTTATTCTGTGTACCAGTTCATTGACCACTTGCTATATCTTATCAGAATCTGGGTGCTCATAAAACTGCTGCCCCTTCCAACCATGTAGTGAACGCTAAACTTGATAACCAGGCTGTTTTCCTCCAGTTGGTTAATCTTTTGTAGATGCTTAGCTTGAAAAATTTGTGATGGCCAGGAATGTTATTTAGGAAGTTAGGCATTGTTGTAGAGGTCTGGTCATCTGCATGAGTCTGACATCTGCCTATAGAAGAACTTGAAGGAATTCACTTATGGACTTTACCTTTTAGACATTCTCCATGATTGTGGGCAAGCATCTCTGAAGTATATGTTGTCCTGTTTCATGTTTTATTTCTGTCTATTCATGAATTTAGTATGACTTGTTGGAGGGAGCCTTTAATTCTTTACCCTTTTTTTTTTTTTTATCTGTCATAATCTTTTATTTTGTAGAGCTGAAAAAGGGATATAAATTGATAGCTTTTGAGGGCCTCTTAATTTTCTTCAATAGAGGTACTCCCCGGGATTTTTTCTATCTTATAAGTAATTTTGCTGTCTTTTTAGATAACTTTATTACAAACTTTTTGTCTATATAGGGTGTTATTTTCCTTATTTCCAGTTGTGTAGAGTAAAAGGAATTTTAATATTTGATTCTCTATGGTAGTTTCCACTCTTGTGAAAGAAGTTTTTCATTTTTCATCTGTTTACAAGCTTATTTTAAAATAAATTCTTGGGATGATCTAGTTTAACTGGTCTCATACCAAGTTTTCTGCAAAAATCACTTCTTCATGTTTTTATAAAGGAATGATACACATGATCTTTCTTATGAATTTATATTAAGACATAATCTGCTTCATATTTGCGTGTGGTATTGTTTGGAGCTTATCAAATCTAGATAATTCTATTGAAAAAGTTTTAACACTTTTCATTGAATTTTTATATCTCCATCTTCCTGCAGATGTTGGCATGGTCTTATCATTATCTTCTTCATGATCTTTTTGCCTTTGTTCACCATGAACTAAATGGCCCATGAAATTATTTCCATGGAAAGGGATGGGAAGAGATAACTCTTATCCTTGTCCAGACATCTTGGACCTGTTTTCTAGAAAAGTAGCTGAGAATTTTCTTCTCTTGCTATGTATTCATGATTTTCCCTTATTTTTTCAAGGAATTATAGCTAAATATAAACTCTTAAAAGACTGAGGGAATAATTTCTGTTGATACTAAATTTCATCAGAAATCTAATAGTGATTTATTTAGAAACTGGAAAACAGGAAAGGGTGCTGACATACAAGTTTATGTTTCATGGTTATATATTTATATTTGATATTTTAAAAATTCTTTAGGTGTTCAAGTAAATAGTCATTTCCAGCAAGAGTTTCCTAGTCTGCAAGCAGCTGGTGATCAGGAAAAAAAAGAAAAGGATGGAACTGATGATGCCTATGGACCTGGACCCAGCTTACGACCACCAAGTAAGAGAGCATTTTACTTTGGATTTGATATATCCAATGTAATTGATATTTTGTACTTAGTTACTTTTTGTGTTTGTTTTTTGAAATATTAAGGCAATCTAGCAACTTTTATCAAACCCCTTATTGTATGTTAAACATTGGGAATAAAAAGATAAAATGAATCCACTCTTGTCCTCAAGGAGTTTTCATTCTACTAGGAAGATAACCTACATATATAAAATCACAACATAAATATGGTTCAATTTATGTGGGAAGAAACTAGTCGACAGAGTGGATCAAAAGTCTTTTATATAGGAGATCATGTGTGATCTAAGTCTTTCTGCTAGCCATAGCCAAGGAAGAAATCCATTGCAAGTATAATGGGCAAAATGGGTAAACATAGAGATAGAAAGCATAATACAGTATGTGAAGACCAGACAGAAAAAAGGCATTGAGTGGAGATTTAAAAAACAAAAAATAGTTAAGGTAGATTCGATCTAGTTTGTGAAAGGCTTTAACTGCCAAAGTAAAAAGTTGTATTTAATCTGTAGGTAATAGGGAACCACTGAAGTTTCTAGAACTCAAAAGTGACATCAACTGTGTGCTTGAGATTAATTTCTATTGTGGCTTTGTGTAAGATGAATTGCAATGTGAGGGAGACTTGAGGACAAAAACAATAATTTTAATGCTATTGAACTATATATATTCTAAAGGAAGGAAGATGGAGAGCCTGAAATGAAAGTGGTTGCTGCATTAGTGGGGAGCAGGGAATGGATGCAGATGTTGTAGAGGTGTAATTGACAAAAAGTGATTGTTGGGATATGTGAAGCAAGAGGGATCATACAGGGTCAAATATATGAAATGTTGTGGTCTTTTAGTATTTTCTTGACTTCTAGAGTGAGGTATACGTTACAGTGATTTCATAGGCTTTCTATTTCACAGAATCTCAGTAGGGTGGGACCTCAGAGGCCATTGGTCCTAAAGTAAGGAGTAAGGAAAGGAAAAGCACATCTACCTTTATCCACTTTAGGATAGTTGTAATTGTTAAAATGGTTTTCTTAAATCAACTGAAATTTGTCTCTCTTCAGCTTCTTCCCTACCCATTTTTCCTAACTTCTCCCTCTAAATTTAAGCAGAATAAACCCAATCCATTTTTCCCATGAGACAACCCTCTCTCCACTCCTCCCAAAAATCTTCTTTCCTTCATCCAGTCCTCATGACATGATCTTAAGGCCCTTTACCACCCTTGTTGCTTTCCTCTGGATAGTCTCCAGCTTATCACTGACTTTCCTAAACTGTGTCACCACTGTCTGAGCATAATACTCTAGTAGTGGTCTAACTAGAATAGAATACTATGGCACATAATCACCCCAAAATGTTTGACACTGCCTTTCAGGATGCTTTAGGCTGTCTTAAGCTTTTTTTGCCTTCATATCATTGATTCATATTGAACTTGCTGTCCACTTTAAAGGCAGATCTTTTTCAATCTACTGTATAAGAAGACTCATTAAAAAAAAAATCATAACTTTAGTTGGTGCTTCCCCAGTCTTCTGCTTAAGAAGTTGATTGTTTGAATCCACATCTACAATTCGATATTTATGCCTTTTAAATTTCATCACTTTAGATTGAGTCCAATAATATAACTTCTTAAAACTTTTTTGGAAACTGACTGTAATTTAATGTGTTAGTTATCCTTCTTATGCATGCGTTCTATGCTTTTATTCAAGAAATTGACAAAAATGACAAAGAGTACAGCATCCCTCATAGCTCCTTGAAAGGGGCACTGTACTTAACTTTATTCCAAAATTACTCTTGTACAGTAATGATTACTTTTGGAATCCAGTTATTTAAGCACTTCCCAAATAAACTTAAATTGTACAACCATCTAGGACACATCTCTTGACCTTTTTCTATGAATTGCACAATAGACTTGTTAGGCCTTTAAACCCCAGAGCAGATTTTATCATCTCCATCAATAAATTATAATTGACTTTGCCTCCTCAGTTATGTAAAAGCCAACTTTTGCTTTTTTTATCCATTTCATTCTTAGTGCTTTGCATGTTTAATCCCTCTTCCTACCAGATGTTGCTAGTTGGAGAGAAGGTGGTAAATCTGCTGGCCCATCTTCTCCATCTGATCAAGAAGATAAGCTCCCTGGTCAAGATGATGGTGCAAATGGACCAGTAGAGCAAAACGATTCTCATAAAACAACAGAAAAGAGGTTACCTGGTGTTCCGCCTCAGATACCTCAGCCTAAACTGAATGGACAACAGCAGCCTGCTCTTGCCTCTCAGTACAGAGCAATGATGCCCCCTTATGTAAGTACTGATAGTTAAGTGGATGAGGTCTAAAATCTGCTTACCAATTCAAAGAAAAAAAAATATATAGTGTCTACTAAGTATAAAATACTGGGATTTGGGAAATCAAAACCAAAAATGGTCCCTGCTCTCCAGGAGCTAATACTTTTCTGGAATATAGTGTTAATGAAGTTTTAATATTATGTAATTTAATAATAAATATGGTTATATGAGTTAAAAAGATATGCCTTTAAGTCAACTTCCTGAAAGAAAAAAGTTATAAATCTCAAAAATATTTGGCATTTACTTTTAATTGGGCTATTTCATTATTCTTTTCTTTATTATTACTAATTTCCCCAGGGAATATTTAAGGTAGCAGTGATCTAAAAATGTGTTTGGAGGAAAAATAGGGTTTTTTTTTTTTATTTTTGTTTTGTTTTTTGTTTTTTTAAGTGTTTTATAATTTAGTTCTTATTTATTTGTGGCAATATTCCATAGTGGGGTAAAGTGCTCAGCTTGGGAATCAACAAAATCTGGATTCTCAAATCCTGACAAGACACTAGCTTTTTAAACCCAATCTACAAAGAAGAGCACAAAGGAAAGTTTCATATGAAAATAAACTTTTACATCCAATTTGTTTTTTAAAGTGTAAGTTAAAATTTAATACCAAAGTAATAAATTATCTGTGTCCCCTTGACTTTTCTGGTTTCTGATATATTTTTAAAATTTATTTTTCTTGGTATCTTTTGTTTTTTTTAACATTTCCTGGATTTCTCTTTATATCCTTCCTTTCTACCTTACCTTTTAATTGTGGGGGGTTTTTTTGTTTGTTTGTTTTTTTTCCCCGAGGAAAAAAATTTAGCAGAATAAATACACAACAGAAAAAAAATCTATTGTATGCTATGTTCCACACATTGATCGTATAGCTCTTTGAAGAAGCAACCTATTTAAACCCAAGACAGGCATTCAGGATTTATGGAGATATTTTGCCAATTTACTGGAAAAAAAAAAAGAGAGAGAGACTATTAAGATTATTTATAGATATACTGCTATACCAAAGAGAAAATTGACAGCTAAATAAAATTCAAAGAAAATTCATTTAGAGGAACAAAAATATTTGAAGAGAAATAAAGAAAATTGTTGGATTGAAAAGAGAATAACACTTCTCCATCAAATTATGCTATGAAGCAGCAGTCATCAAAATCATATTACTATGTTAAAAAAGGTAGAAAATTAAATCTCAAAAAAAGACATAAAGGCAAAAGAAGACATAAATAATGGAACTTAGTGATGCCCCATTAAGTGGTAAACTCCCAATATAAATTACTTAGGAAAGTATTTTTTACCAAAATTGCTGGAAAAATGAGAAAGCAATCCAGCAGAAATTAGGCTTAAACCAACAGCTTGCTAAATGTTCCACAAATAAATAAGCTGTATGACCTGAAGAGCAAATTATATACTTTTGGCAGTTACAAGCATAAGGAATAAAGAAGTTACAAAAGATAAAATAGACAATTTTGATTATGAAATGGAAAAGTTTTGTATTTATATTTAACTTAGCTGTTAACTGTTAATAGCCACCAACTTTTTCTTCACTTAAAAATGCTTTCTAATAACAAATAAGTATAGTTAGGCAAAAGTAATTAATTAGCATGTTTCTTAAAATGTATAGCATATCCCATTCATCTTTTGCACACCCTTTTGCCATAAGATCAGAAGAATTTACTTTTTTTTTGAAGTCACAATTTATCATTGCTTTGATCAGAGCTGTGAAGTATTTCAAAACTGGTTTCCCTTATATTATTTTGGTTATCACATAAATTTCTGTTTCCTTTACACTGTTATCAGCCCATATATAATTCTTCTACGATTTCTTCCAATGTGTTCTTCATTTCTTAATGTATATTCTGTTCCATTAATAGAGAAATCACAATTTATTCAGATACTCCTCAATAATCTTACATTTCCCCTTTTTCTTAGGTCTGTTATTGATCATTATCTCTCACATTCTCCTAAGTTTTCAGTCTTCTGATCTTATTCTAATATTTGTTGTTGAATCATTGAATTACTGGGTTCTTTGTGTTCTGTTTTTCAGGGTGTCCACAACTTGGGTGAAGTTTCTATCTACTTAATCTTAAATTTTTAGTTTTCTTTACAAGTGCTCTAATTTTATTCTTTACTTCCTTTTTTTCATTCTTTAGTTTCATTTCACTGATCTACTCTTTGAGTCCTTTGACTTAGTCTGTGTGTTCTGGTGCTCTACTTGTACTTCAGGATAAGATGTTGGCAGACTTGATAACTCTGATTCATCCTATAATTCTTGAACTGCCTTCATTTAAAATTCTTTGAGCCACTACTTAACTTTGGTTAAAAGTAATGTTCTTCATGATTCAACCTTGAGGGTCCTATATCTACTTAGCATAAGTCAACATATTTTTCAGACATATACACCCTCTTGCTTTGTACTGTAGTTTCTATTAGGTGAGTCAACTTTCAAGTTAAAACCAGTTTTGTTTTTTTTTTTTTTAATTTTGAATTTTTGTAAAGTAATCCAGTATACCAACTTGTGCATCTATGTTTCAAGTTATTATGCTAAAAACAAGAAATGAAATAGTTGAAAATAGCCTTTTCTCTAAAGGAGTTTGCAGTTCCAGCTTATGAAAGTAATTTTTGAGTAAGATAATTCATGTTTTTTTAATCATATATTCTTGAATAGATCAGAAATCCTATTTGAAGTCCTTTCAAAGTAGTTGCTATCCATATTTGACAGATGAAATTTTCTTTAAGTAGATTACCTCTGATCACATAAGTCCTTTTGACACATGACACTGAACGTGAGCAAGTCAATTGACTTCATTGACCATAAGTTATAGCTGAATTGTCCATCTCCATTTAGTGGTGTACATTGCTATATGGAAAATCTCCTGCAAGTAATGAAATCACAAGTTGAGCTATAAAGAGACTGGTTGTACAATAAGTAGCTTTATTTCTTTTCAGAATAAGGTTTTCCATTATTTGAAATCAACATTCCTGTGAAATGTTGACTTTTGTTTCAAGGAGAAGTCTGATCAATGAAAACACTGTGTTCTCTCTTGAGTGCAATTCACCTTGCTCACTATTCAGTTCTAATCACTCTTTACATTACTGTCCATCTTCAGGACCTGTTCAAGATTGGTATATTAATAGGTTCTCCATCTAGCTGATAGCATGTTCTAAAGAATAGTTATTTCTAGTTTCTTTTTCTGTGTAGATAAATGGACCACTGTTTTGAATGCTGATGAATCTCAGTTCTGAAATCTTCTGGTGCTGTGGGAGTTGATGGTGTCAGTATAAGGATAGTCCCATTATTAAGCATGGCCTTGGGCAAATTGTTTGCTCTTTTTGGATATTTTTCATCTTTTTGGATATCTTATTTGGATATTTCTTAAATCTTTCATTTTACATGAAAGATGTAAAGGCCTTTCGAACTCTAATTATAAACTAGTCACTCAGAACGAATATGATTAAGTTTTAAAGTATTTCTGGGGTTAGATATATGGCTTTTTTTTCCAGATGTTTCAGCAGTATCCTAGGATGGCATATCCTCCATTACATGGCCCCATCAGGTTCCCACCTTCCTTATCAGAGGCTAACAAGTAAGAATTTTAAGTGATTAAAATATATCAGATTATGTATCCTACATGCATAATTTCTAATTATGGAATGCAGATATTCAGTAATATATCTAACTTTTAAAATGTAATGGCTCTCTGCTAAGTAAGAAAAAAAGAATGAATTTAAATTTTTCAATGATGTGTTTGAAATTTTCAGAAAATATTCCACAAAGTAGAAATAGTTCTATTAAAGAGTTAATACAAAGGAAAGAATAAGAAATAGTTTTTGCTTCTTGTAAAAACAGATTAGGATCTGTTCCATCATTTGGATTTTCTCCTGATTTTTGACTTCTCCTAATTGAATTGTAGATCTTATTATGTTACATATTATCTTACTTTAGATGTGAAAAAAGGAAAGAAAAAAATTACTAAGTATATATTTTGTAATTATTAGGCTCTTTTCAAATCATTTAAGTTTACATTTTAATTTACTATAGAGAAAAATTTTGGTTTTCTTAAGTACTAAATCTGTTGTTCATTCTTAAAGGGACTTTATTTTAGAAGTTGAACCAGGAAATTTCAGTCTTGAATTTTCTCTCAACTTTTAGTAGTTCATTCTATTCTGGAGTGCAATTTTTTTAACGATTAATTTTTTTATCTAGAGGCCTTAGAGGAAGAGGCCCACCCCCAACTTGGGCCCCTGAGCCTGAACGCCCCTCTATTCTTAGTGCAACAGAACTCAAAGAGCTTGATAAATTTGATAACTTAGATGCTGAAGCTGATGAAGGCTGGGCAGGTAAGAATGGAAATTGACTTCCTAAGTTTGCTGCATTCACTTTGAAGCATTACTTTGAATTTTACTTCATATTTATATTTAATAGGTGCTCAGATGGAAGTAGATTATACAGAACAACTCAATTTTAGTGATGATGATGAACAAGGAGGTAGTCAGAAAGACAGCAAAGAGAACTGGTAAGTCATTAAGCAATATCTTCAGATTATTTCAATGGGTTTCTCTTAATTACACAGTATCTGGATGAAAGCTTTTACCACTTGACTTAATTATAAGTAATAACAGTTTCAGTATGTTAATAAACATTTGTAAAGTACTACTTTGGCCTAGTCATTGTACAGGATTCTGGGAATATAAAAAGAAAAATGAAGCAGTTCTTTCTTCTAAGAGCTTACATTCTAAATGGAGAGCAAGAGAGAAGTATTGATGAAGTAAATATAAGGCAATTTTGAGCAGAGAAGATAATGGTTGGGAGTATCAGGAGAGACCTTGTATAGGAATTGTTCAGTTCCAATTGAAACTCAAGCTGAAGAAATCCTTGGGACTAAGACAGAAAAATAAGATATTAAGTGCAATTGTCAGATATGGGGTCAGGTGAATAGCCTGAGCACAGGTTTGATGATAAGTTGTGGAAGAGTGCATGGAAAGGAATCGTGTAGACTAAATGAGGAAATTTAGGTTAGCAAAAGTTATTAAATTGGCATTCTGTGAAGTACTTAAAATGACAGGAGTTTTGCATTTGTTCCTAGGAACAGTTGTGTTAGCAAGTGAATTAATAAGAAGGAAATAACTTAGTGCTTTGGGTCTGCTTTAGAAATAATGTAGACTATTAAATAGAAGATAGATTTCAGAAAGAAGAGACTTGAGCAATTTAAGATGATTAAATTCATACTAGAGGTGATGAGGGTCAGGATAAGATTATGGTTATAAGTAGACAGAAGGAGCTAAATATAGAAGCAAGCGATAGAGAGGTAGAATTGGCAACTTTTCGAGTGACTAGATGGATGAAGGAAGAGTCAGGAATTGGAAGATGGCTCTGATTTTGCACACTTGTTTACCTCTTAAGTTGTTGGTGTTTTGAACTAAAAGTGTGTGTGGGGAGGTAGAGACATCCAGGAAAAATATTCTGTTCTGTTTTATATATGTTATAAATATGGGATATTTATAGAATACATAAGTCCCAAAGGCAATTGGGACTAGAACTCAGCACTAGGACTATGAATATAAATGTGTAGTTTTGGCAGTCATCTGTTTAAAAAAGATAATTCAACTTAAAGGAGTCAACATGAGAATATAGGGAGAGAAAGGAAAGGGGCTCAGAGACAAAGCTTCAGGGTCTACATAAATTTATTAAACATTGGCAAGGAAGATTTTAACCCCCGGGGGGGAAAAAAACCCTACTAAGAAATCATCAGACAAGTAGTAGGAGATCCAATAGAACAGTTAGTAACCTACCTATTTTCTTATTCAAAAAACTTTTAAGTATATTTTCTTTTGAAAAGGTTGATCATAGTGCCTTAAAGCCAGGACTCCCTTGACTATCTCAGAAATTGATTGCTAATTTTAATCTCCATTTCACTACCTCTTTTGGAAATCTGGAAAAAAAGATGAGGGTGGGAGAACTTTTAATCTTAGTTCATTCAGATTATTCACTGTATATAATATGTATATTGCTTCTGGAATACAAGGGTAGAATGGAAATACCAAGATGCCCAACTTAAAGATTAGACTTTAATAAACATTTTTCATAGCAATGAATGAAACTATTAAAAAATTTTCAAAATTCTTAGGTCCCTCTTTATGTAACAGTATCCTTCCTAGATATGTAATTTTACAAACCACAATTTAGAAACAGAAAAGGTAGTGGATAAAATAGCTGTTGAGGATGCATAACTTCTCCTGTTCTTGTTATACCTTTTGTTCTTCAGTGAAGAAGAAGCACCAAAGACTTCTGAAAGTACTGAAAACCGAAAAGAAGATGATGAAGGTTCCAGCAGCAAAGCTCAGTTGCCTCCACAGGCAACGGTATCAAAGGGTCCCTATGGAAAAGGACCACCTTTTAATCAGGTTTGTTACATTAAAGTATATATAAAGGTCCTTTGTAATGAGCATGTGAAGTTATTTTAAATATTTTTACTGAATTAAAGAATTTTAAGCAAAGAGGAAACTATGTAGCTCAAAGTATTTGTTACTTTTGTAAATCTTATAAAAAGTTTGGGAGCTCAGAATATCTTGTCTGGTTTCTTCTTAAAGATTTCTAGTGAACAAGTGTGACTAATTGGGCACTTTAGCTTTTTGGACTACTGTATATGTTAATAAGTTTATAGGAACCTGAAATCTGTTTCTCTATTAGAGTCATTCATACATTTTTCTTTCATTCCTTGAATTCTTAATGAAGTTGTGATATAAGTTTATCTGATATCTCCTGTGGCAATTTTGGATAAATAATGTTTCCTTTGTAGGATGTCAACATTTGTTTCACAATAAGATGATAACTATCATTGATCCTTTGCAGTTGTGGTTGATCAGAGTTGTCCTTATAGTGTTGTCATTACTGAAAAAGTTGTTTTCAAGTTCTATTCACTTCATTCTGTACTAGTTTATAACAGATCTTTCATAGTTTGTTTGAAAGTCCTTTTACATTTTTTTAGGTCATGGTATTCCAATTCATAGAGCATAATTTGTTCAACTATTCTGCTCCACCTAAGTAGTGTGATCCCTTAGCTTTCATGTCCCGTCTAAAGTAAAAAGAACTGTTTTAAATATTTTTGAATTCCTGGCCCCCTTCTTTCTTTGATCTCCAAAAATTTTAACAGTGTTATCACTTGGTCATAACAATTTAATGCCTTCTGGAGCATATAATACTGTACTTTTAAAAAATACAGTCTAGAATAACAGTTTTTTTGGTGACCATGCAACTCTAAATTCAACTTGTAGTCAGAATCTTCAGGTGGTTTTCACAGGAAGTTATCGGGGTGGAGAAGGGAGAGAGGAGGCAACACAATTGGGATTGTGACTTGCCCAGATATTAAATGTGTGTGGGTCGAATTTTAATTCAGGTCCTCACTGTAGGGACACTGTACTATCCAGTTGTCCTTAGCGATATTTTTTTTTTAACATGTTACATTTGTGATGATTGTATTTTTAATCTAAGCATAAGACTTGATCCTTAAATTTGGTTTTGGTCCTTGACTCGATTGTTGCTCTTGTTGGAGCTAGATTTTCTCATTCAATATGTTAATTATCTTTACAAACTGTGCCATTTGTAAATTGACAAATGTACCAACTATGTTTTTAAGTTATTCCTGAAAATATGTTAACAGTAGAGGAATTAAAGACAATCCTTTTTTTCTATCAATCAGGAACGGGGACCTCCCTCTGTGCAGTCCTTAGTACATGAAAAGAATAGTTCTGCCCACTTAGCGCTTCCACCAAAGTCACTTGTTCAGCAGGTATGATGCTACTAGTTACTACTAAAGTGCTTGAATTTTTGAGTGGAAAGATGTGCTGGAGTATGTTTTTCTGCTTCAGAAACCTAATGAAATATTTGAAAAACCATACTTAAGTTATTCTTTGAAAAGAATTGGTCTTTATGTATTCAAGATTGTGAGGTTTGGTGGGGTAATTCTTTTAAGATTTTTCACATTCTATTCTGATGGAAGTGGAAATCTTCAACAAAAAGAAGAGCCAACTCACTTCCAGTTGATCAATGATGGACAGAGGTAGCTACACCCAGAGAAGTAACACTGGGAAGTGAATGTAAATTGTTAGCACTAATATCTGTCTGCCCAGGTTACATGTACCTTCGGATTCTAAGGCTTATTGTGCAACAAGAAAATGGTGTTTACACACATGTATTGTATCTAGGTTATATTGTAACACATGTAAAATGTATAGAATTGCCTGTCATCGGGGGGAGGGAGTAAAGGGAGGAGGAGGATAATTTGGAAAAATGAATATAAGGGATAATATTATAAAAATATATATAATAAAATAAAAATTAAAAAAAAAAGATTTTTCACATTCTTTAAGGTGAATTTGAGTTTTATAATACTTTGATATCTTCAGAATACCTTAAATTAATGTAAAATTGGTCTTTAACTTGTATAAAATTAACAGATGAACTGAAAGAGACTTTTGGCAGGTAAATAGTTATCTTTTTAATGAATTATCCAGATTTTGCAAAAGACATTCAGTTATGCCATTCTTCCCTTCATTTTATTTGGTCATCCACAAGATTTCTCTCACATGATGGTTGGTTTTTCTCCTAATTACAAAGCATTGTGTAATGTGAACTGCCTATTGGACATTCATATTTGCTTGTCCTCTGGCCCCTTTAAACTTAGCTCTTTTGTGAACTTATTTATTACTATTGAGGATTATACTATCCTTCTGTAATCATCTAGACTCACAACTTTGCCATCATCCTCAATTCCTTACTTTCCCTCATCCCACATTTATTAATCCTTGTATTTATTAAGTCCTATTTGTATCTCTACAAGGTCCCTTTTATAGAATCCTTGTGTCCATTAATACAGTCTGCATTTCAGGCCTTCATAATGCTTCCTGAATTGCAATACTTTGTCATCTAATCAATTTTCTCATCTAATTCCATTCTGGTCCTCTCCCACAAAGCAACAATTGATTCTTCTGAAGCATAGTCCTGATCATGCCATCATGTTATTCAGTAAACTCTAATAGTTTCTTATTATCTCCAGGACCAAATTTAAGCTTTTAACTTTCTTTCACATTACCTTAATTTTTATTTATAATCTGTGGTCCAACCAAACTATATTTTCTGAGTTTGTGGCACATGCTGTTTCTTTCTCTTCCTACCTGTGTCTTTGTTCTGTATCTAAATATCACACTTGGTAAGCAGACAGCTTTTCTGTATCCCTTGAACTGCAAGTGCCTCTCCTTATAAGACTTTTCTTCCATTTACTCTGTAATTACATTTCTATATTGTCTCTCCCTTTTCAATTTATGCTTCTTGAGGAAAAGGGAGAGAAGGGGCATATTTGGCACTTAACAGTTCCTGCCACATTGCATGGATGTAATGTTTGTTGATTGATATAGTTAAGCCATTTAATTGACAAATTTTAAAAGCAATTTGTTGTAACTTGAGGCAAGTCTGTTGCACAGCTGAGCCAATTTGTTTTTCTCATTTCTTTTATTAGCCATTCAGATAATGTTTGTATTTATGATTGGCAAGAATATGAAATATTCTTGACAGAGTTTAGCTGAGATTTGCAATTTTATTTTTAAAGTGCATTATTGAACATTAGTTTCACTTTACCTTAGAATATTTGATACCTTTAAATTATCAGAAAACTTTAAAATAGGAAAGTAAATACAAAGACTCCTCATATCTGGAATCATAGTTAGAAATCAATTTAGAAATTTTTTATTGAATATCTACCATCTTTTGCCTTATCCAAAGCAAATTCAATACATTTATTTCTCTTAACAGGTGTTGTTGTGTTGTCAGTATTGTGGTCTTTTTTGTTATGAAACTTTAAACGTTTATTTCTTTTTTTTTTTTTTTTTTTCCCTGAGGCTGGGGTTAAGTGACTTGCCCAGGGTCACACAGCTAGGACGTGTTAAGTGTCTGAGATCAGATTTGAATTCGGGTCCTCCTGAATTCAGGGCCAGTCCTCTATCCACTGCATCACCTAGCTGCCCCTTAAACTTTTATTTCAAAGACATGTAGCATCATCATGATTTTTTATATATATTAGTCTTTAGAAGCAGCGATACTGATAATCTGATTTATTTCCTAATAAATAGAATCAGGTTATGTTACAAGGTTATATTATAAAGTAATATCGCATAATGAAATCCCAAAATGTCATTCTGTCCACCAGCAGGTATTTGTTAAGCAACTACATTGTATCAAAAATAGGTTTGGATAAACCAATTCAAAAGTGAAACAATTTCTAATTCTAATATAGAAGCTAGCATTTTAATTGAACTTTGAAGAAAACTACCATTCTAAATGACATTGTTGACATTCATGCTTAGAATGTACTCCACCCTAAACAATCATTGCAAAGGTAAGACTAAATTTGAAGCCAGCTATGAGGGAAAGCTATAAGCCTTGGATCATAGCATATGTGCTGAAGAGTAATAGGTTGGGGGTAGGTTATAAAAGGCAAATATATATATAATCAGAGGAGAAGTAATAGGGAGCCATGAAACATGGCGTGATCAGACCAGTACTTGAATAAATAGAATGATTTCTTGAGATCTAAATGTCATTTAATAAGTGGCATGGAGTTATAAGGTCTTTCCTAGGATATCTATCCTCCCAAGTGTATATCTTGATTAAATGAGCTCTTTATCTTAATATTTCAGCATCCACCTCCTGATCGACAGGCAGGACCTGGAAGATCAGGTCCTTTCCCACCCAAACAAATTCCTGATGAAGATGAGGCTTGGAAACAACGCCGAAGGCAACCATCAGAACTTTCTGCTGCAGTTGAACGTGCTCGAAAGAGGCGTGAAGAGGAGGAAAGGAGAATGGAAGAGCAAAGAAAAGCTGCATGTGCAGAAAAGCTAAAACAGTTAAATGAGAAATATGGCATTGTAGAAAAGCAGCCATCTCCTGAAGAAATTAGGGAACGGGAGCGTGAAAAGGAAAGAGAAAGAGAGAGAGAAAAAGAAAGGGAAAGAGAAAGAATAAGAGAACGGGAGCGGGAACGAGAACGGGAAAGGGAAAAGGAAAGAGAACGGGAAAGGGAAAAAGAGAAAGAACTGGAGCGGGAACGGGAAAAGGAAAAAGAACTGGAACGGGAAAAGGAAAAGGAACTGGAGAGGGAGAGAGAACGGGAAAGAGAACAAGAAAAAGAACGAGAACTGGAACGACAACGAGAAGCAGAAAAAGAACTGGAAAAAGAGAGAGAGAAGGAAAAAGAGCGTGAGAAAGAACTACAGAAGGAAAAAGAGAGAGAGAAAGAGGAAAAATTGGAACATGAAGAGCCTTCATTACAACCTGTGTTAGACAAACAACAAAGTGAAAGCTGTAATAAAGAAAAAATAGGTTTGTTTATTTTAATTTTTAATGTCATGTTTTAGTTCTCAAGTATCTAAGTAAAATTTTCATAATTATTGTTTCTTGTGTTTTCAGTAAGGGTGCATATTTATTCCCTATATTTTTATTGGTATAGATGTATGCTTTGCCAATACAATTCACAAAACAAGCCTTATTCTTGTCACTTAACATTTTTGTGATGACATCTGCATTTAGGTCCTTTGGTAGTTGATCCTTCATCACTCATTACTCCTTGTGTTTAAAAGATTTTTACCAGCTTACCAGAATCTCTTATTTCTTTTACTCTCCTGATAGAGCCTTTGAAAATTACCGCTTTCCCACAATAAAGCATCAGAATAAGACCTCAGTAGAGATCTCAATTATAAAGAAAAGAAAGCAATATTTTTAATAACAATTCTGTATTACATGGAATGGTTAATGTCAGCCACCATTTCTTTTACCAGTATAATGGCTTGATTACATTACTGCTCTATTTAGGGTTTTGAATATACTAAAGCAGAATTAAGTTGTGGTTTTTGTTTCTTTTTATGTTAGAAGGTTGAAGGAGGGAAGTAAATTTCTTATGATTCTTATTTGATTTTATCTGCCATACTTTCCCAAAAGACTGCCACACATACTTGCCAATTTTTTGTCATGACCACTTTCCCCTGCTTCCAGTAATTTGTTAGATATTTTTCTAAAGGAAGAATTCATTAACAACCAACTATAAAGATTGTAGACTTTCAGAGAAGTGCTGATTTTTATAGACCCTCGCAATCAGTGATTTCAGTTCTTCCATGTGGCTGGTACTGGGGCAGTGGGGAGGAATGGGAAAATATCAGTGTATTTGGAATTATTTTGTATTTTCTGGTGAACTTTTAGATGAAATAACTTGAGGTGATTTTTTTTTTAAATTAAATATTAATACAATAGAAGTAAAAATAAAACATAAGCTTATTAAGTGTGACATGTTAAGAGCATGGAATAGATGGTGGCAAATTATGGTACAGATAGTTTTGGCTTTGTTATCAAGGAACTGTAGGACATGTTAAGTTGTTTAATCATCTTGGACTTTTGTATAAAATGAGAGCTTTATCGTGGTGGGGAATTTAACTTTTCTGATATTTTTTAATTGTCAGTTTTGGAATCCCAAAGTTAATACAGCCTGATAGCATTTTTATTCTGAATACTGTGAGTATAGTCACATTTTATTTTAATTTACACATTTAGATTTATTTGATTTGGGGTTTCTTGAGTAGTTCTCAAGATGTTTTTTTGTTTGTTTTTTCAGTCACATTACACAAATTAATCTAATTTATTCTCAACAAAATTTGATGAAAATTCTGTTTGCCTCTATGATCATCCCCAGTGGCATAACGTTAGCCTGTTTATATTTTATAACTATGGCACATTTTTTGTTTTTGTTTTTTTTTAAGTGAACTTCTGGACATACTATATAATCTCTAGTTTTGCATTTGTATGGGAAATTATTACATTTTAAAATTTTACTGTGTGTAAATTTCTTTTTAGTCTATTTGAACATATATTTTGCCATATAATTAGAATGAGTTTGACTTAAATTTCACTTGATTTGTATGTTTTTGACTTGAACTTTCCTTGAAGTAAAAAAAAAAAAAAAAAAAAAAAAAAAGCAAATCACTTTATAACTTTTGTCCATCAAGAATTCATTTATTTGGAGAAGTTACCTTGTTTTTTTGTGGCTGTTTATTTCCCCCTCCCCCCCCCTTTTTTTTAAAAACAATCTTAGATGTTAAAAATCCTTAGTCATTTAAAAAATGTTTACTTTTTCTTTTTTACACACAGGTCAAATGAAGTTTGACACTTCAGGGTTCTCCCTTCTCCCTCCTTTTCTAGTGGTATTAGAATTTGTGCATCTAAAATTTTTTAAATTGAGAGTTAGGCTGATATATCTAGTTATTTTGCCTTTTCACTCTGATTTGCTTCTTCTCCCTCACCCTCACTCTGGAATTTGTGGGAAATTTAGTGCTGTGAGTAATTTTACAGGATTCTTTAATCAGAAATCCCAGTGATCTTTTTCTAGGTCAGATTTTCTAGCTCTAGTATCCATTAGGACAGAAAATATCTTCTTCAAAGTGTTAAAGTTTTCTTCTTTTTAGAAAATGTTATCAAGTTAAGGCCATTTTATAAAAAAAAAAAAGGCCATTTTAATTAGCATGTGTACGGTGATGTAAAAGATAGCAGCATATCTATAGTACTTTAAGGTTTGTGAAGTGTAGTATATGAACTCATTTGATCAAGTGTTTTAAAAACTCCAGAGATGGGTGTGAAAAGTAATTTTGAAGTATTTTCTTTTGTCAGAGGAACAGCCAGTTTTCACTAGACAAGACAGCAACCGTAGTGAAAAAGAAACCCCACAGGTGGCTCATGAAATAGAACCAGATTCAGGGTCTCAGCCTCGACCTGCAGTTTCATCAGGCTATTCCAAACAATTTCAAAAGTCACTGCCACCACGGTTCCAAAGACAACAGGTGAGAAGAAAAATTATTTTGGGCAATTAAAAAGTCAGATATTTAGTGAACACATACCATGTGCAAAACATGGTGTTATTGGGTTGGGGTACAAAAGATTAAAATGTATGATTATGCCCAAATGCCTTTTCAAATAAGAGCTACTCTTGGAGTCAGAAAGATATGGATTGAAATGCTGCCTCTGATATGCTTGCATTTAACTTGGGCTCTAGACATTTAACTTCTGGGCACCCCAGGTTGGTCTTTGAAGCCTATGAATTATGGAAAGTCCACATTAGTAAATTTCCAGATCAACAAATTTATACCTGACTCTCCCTATTGTAGTATGTATGCGTGCATTATGGGCATGCATGTAATATGTATGAAGATATGTTTTATATGTAAAATTGTCTTTTATATATATTTATGGAGAGAAATCAAGTACATTATACTTTATATGTACTCATTTCTGAAAGCTACAGTACCCTCTTAGGTGAAGACTTGAATTTTGAGAACGGGATAGCTTATTTTTTATAGTCTCCCATCATTCTCCTTTTCTTGCCTCTTTTTATTCCTGATTCAGCACATGTTGTGTCCTTGTCTTGGCTTCTTCTGTTTCTTCTAATAAAGCATGTGGAACAGGGAATATCTGTTTTTTTGTCAGTGATGTTTTCAAGTTCTACTTGAGAATGCGTTGTCATTTCCCATGTGAAAAGAACTAGATTTCTCTTAAGGTTGGTGAAACAGAAAAGAGTGCTTGTACTTACCTTCAAGAGGCCTCTCTTCAAAGACTGACTCTTAACACATACTAGATATGTCACTGTAGACAAGTGACTTAATTTTTTGAGCCTTAGGTTCTTTACTCTTACAAGGTTTGTGCTTTGTGTTTTATAGAGATGTTGTGAGGAAAGAGCTTTTTTTCCTCAAAACAACGCCTTACTGTCTCATATCCCTACTCTGACCTCCCATATCCCAAGCTGATAGGAAAGTCTGTAATTTCCCCTTTTTCAACTTCTCTTCAACATGCCCCTTTCTCTTCTCTGATACTGCCACCAGCTGAGTGGTACCACCTCACACCAGAAACATTACAAAAGCCTGCTAGTGGGTTTGCCTATCACAGGCCTCTCCTCATTCCAGTCTGTTCAGCCTCCAAAGTGATCTTTGTAAAGCTCTGATATGACCATGTTGAGTCCCCTAGTTCACAAACTCTGGTGGCTCCAAGATCCAATAGAAAATCTTCTGGTATTTAAAACCACACACATGCACACATACTTTCCAGTCTTCCTACTTTTTACAAACTACATTCCTTGTACTCGGCACTCATTGACGTCACATTCTGTCCCCAGCCTCAGGGTTTTTCTCCATAGCTGAAATTCTCTCTCTCCTCATCTCTTCTTTTTTCTTCTCTTCCTTTTAAGTCCCAGCTAAATTCCTATCTTCTACAATCCCTCTTAATTCCAATTCTTTGACTTTATTTGTGCATATTCTTTCCTGTTAGATCATGAGCTCTTTGAGGGCAGGCAAGTACTATCTTTTACCTTGCTTTGTATTTCTACCTTAGTACAGTGCTTCACACATATTGGACATTTATTAAATAGTTACGCACTTAATCAATTTTAATATTCTGTGAAATAGGTTTAGTTACTAAATCTCATATATTCAGATTAGTTAGCTGTGAAATTAAAGTTTTACTTTTTCATGACATTTAAATTCTAAAGGCTGACTTATTTCTACTCATTGTGTTAATCTAACATTCATTTTCAGGAACAAATGAAACAGCAGCAGTGGCAGCAGCAGCAACAACAAGGTGTCCTTCCACAATCTGCTCCTTCTCAAACTTCCAGTGGTGCTGTCCCCCCTCCTCCACATAGAACTCTTTACCAGCCCATGCAACCTCACCCTCAGCATTTAGCTTCCATGGGTTTTGATCCTCGCTGGCTTATGGTACAATCTTACATGGATCCTCGCATGATGTCAGGAAGGCCTGCTATGGATATTCCACCAATGCATCCTGGTATGTTGAAGTTGTGTTTGTTGTAAACAAATGTCCAAATTAACTTTTCCTAAGTATCTTTTAAGTTTTTCAGGGTCTGCTTTGTTTTCAATTCAGAGACTAGCGAAAGAGAGGAAGATATAATGGAGTGATGTCTTATTCATTTCAGTTTAAATACAAATTATTAAATACTTTGACTTATCTCGCAGTCTTTCTTGTCACAAGAGAGAAAGAAATGGTTGCTGAGGGTGGGACAAAGAAGAGCCTGAAAACCTGCAGTTGATTCTTTATCTAGGGATGTTTTATACATCTGTAAAGACTCAGCCATTTATAAAGCCCCATGAATATGGTGACAGTCAATATGGTAAATTCAATATCCTCTATATTTTACAAAAGAAGGGACTGAGCATTAAGGATCTACTATGTACTTAACAATTATTATCTCCTACAAGGTAGATGCTCTTATTATTCCCATTTTAAAATTGAGGAAATTGAGGGGACCTGAATTGAAGTACTTTACCCACATTCTCACATCTAGTAAATGTCTAAGGATGGATTTGAATTCATGTCTTCCTGTCTCCAGGCCCAGGAAGATACACTATACTCCCCAGGTGTCTCTGTTCCTTAAACTATTATCCTATTTCAAAGTTTAATCTTGTTTTCTTTCCTTTAACCCTTTTCATGAAATCTTTCCATAATCTAGCACTCTAGTTTTGTTTGTTTTACCCCTTCTAAGCTTCTAAGTTCCTTGTGAACAGAAAATATGACATCTTTATATATATATATCACAGTGCTTTGTGTGTTAAGTAAAATTTACTTTCTGTATTTTTTTTTAATTTTTATTTTAAAAATCCGAATAAGAAAAAAGAATACAAAATAAAACAAAACATTGTTCATGTGCTTTGTAGAACATCAGAGAGGATTCAAAATATAAAATATATAGCAATAAATTATCAGTTCAAGAAAGGATATATAATAGTAGAATAAATTATTCATAAGTGTTCATGTTTACTTATAGATTGTTCTTTTGTTCTCTTGCTACTCTTTTTTTCCCCATGAGGCAATTGGGGTTAAATGACAGCTAGGAAGTGTTAAGTATCTTGATCAGATTTCAACTCAGGTCCTCTGATATCAGGTGTGCTATCCACTGTACCAACTTGCTGCTTCTTTTTCTTTTTTCTTTTTTTTTTTTATAATCCCTTTCGTCACTCCCACCTCCTCTAAGCTGGCATATATTTATGTACTACACACACACACACACACACACACACACACACACACACACACACACACACACACACACACACACACACACACAATTTCCTTTCCCTATTGACACTTTCCTTTAATTCTATAATTCTATTCCTTAACTTGCCTTGCTATTACTTAACCTCCCCCTACTCATGGATCCCTCCCTTGTCTTCTTTCCTCACCCTTCATATTTCAGAAATATGAGCCATCCTCCCCACTCTAAAGTCTCTGTCTGTTCTTGCTCCACACCTCATTTGTATAACATTATTACTTTTTTTGCCTTAATTCTGCCCTAATCTTTCTTTTCACCTATCTTATTGCTGATGTCAATCTTAAACATATGGTAACATATTTCCATATTAAAAATATAAATAGTTCATCCATGGTAAATTCTTTTAAATTGATCTTTGATATTGGCTCTTATATGTTCTATTTTCTTCTCATTTGGGGTTTGGTTGAAAGAAAGTCCTGAATGCTTTTTTTTTTTTTTTTTTTTTTTTTAATTCAGTATTATAGATAATTTCGCTGGATATGGTATTTTGGGCCTCAGGCCTCATTCTTTTGATTGCTGCTATATATGATTCCAGGATCTGCAGCCTTTTATTATGGCATTTAATAAATGATAAGTCCTGTATAATTCTAATTGTAGCTCCATTTAATTGTTTTTTTCTTGTTTCTTGCGAGATTTTCTCTGAGCATTTTGAAATTTGGCAATAATATTCCTATATATGGAAGTGATTGGTGGATTTTTTTCTATTTCTACTTTCCTCTTATGCTCTACCAGTCCAATACAGTTTTCTTAGATTATTTCTTGCATTATTATTTCAAAGATCTCCTTTCTTGGTTACAGCTTTCAGGTAATCCAATTTTTCTTATAATCTTCTCTTTTTGATTTGTTCTCTAGATCTGTTGTTTTCCTTGTTTCACATTTTGTTCTACTTTTTCATTCTTTATCGTCTGTTTTGTTATTTCTTGATCTCTCATAATTTCCCTGGCTTCCCCTTGCCCAGTTGTGATTTTCAGTGTTATTTTTATCTTTGTGACTCTTGTAACTTCTTTCTAGTTGGTTAATTTTTTTTTTTCATAATCTTGTTTTTCTTGGTTTTATTTTTTCCTCATTGTGTCTCAGTTGAGATTTAAATTCTTTTTTGAATTACTTCTAATAAATTCTCTCTAGACCTATTTAATGTGTCTCTTTGAGGGAGAAGTTTGTTTTATTTTATTTATTTTATTTTTTATTTTATTTATTTTAATGAGACGTATTGATGTATGCACTCTAATTGTGGGGTAAAAGGATGGTGCTTCTAGCTTCACTTCAGCTATCCTCTCTGACCTGGAACCCCAAACCAAGAACTCCACTCTCCTGCAAGTGCTAGCTGTCAGCAGTGTCTCAGGTCCATTTTGCCAGGACTTAGACCCCCAATTAGACCCCCAATTGTACAAGTAGTCTGGTTGATTAAATTTTCTGTTCCTGTTGAAAAACTCAGCTAGGACTAGGGGATCCCCACTTGGCATTTCTGTGGAGCAAGCCTGGAGATATTTTTACTTCACATTAGCTTAGGGTCTTTCTTTGGCTTTGAGTTGCACCAGGGGGAGACCCTGTTCTGCTTCAAGTCGTCTTATTTTTTCACCTGTTTTATGTTCTCCTTGATGTACAAATTTGTTCGGGGGAGAGGGGAGGGGATCTGGAGAGCTTGAAATTTACTGATCTACTACACCGTCTTCCCAGAATCTTCCTTTTTTTATTTAAAAAATATTGCCATAAAAACAAAAACAAAATAAAAATAAAAAAAATTGTCATTTCTTCTAAAAAAATATTCACACCCATCCTAAATATAAAGTAACACTCTTCTATCAACTCTGCTTTTTACTTGTGATGATGGTTTACCTTAGTTTTTCATTTTATTTGTTTCTGAACTCTTATGATAGGAATGATTCCTCCTAAGCCCCTAATGAGAAGAGACCAAATAGAAGGTTCTACAGCTAGTTCTGAATCATTTGAACATATTGCTCGATCAGCAAGAGACCATGCTGTTTCACTCACTGAACCTCGTATGATGTGGGGATCAGACCCATATCCCCAAGTAGAGCCTCAACAGGCAAGTTCTCCTCCAAGTTGACTGAAGAACCCAAGGACCTAAGGTAATCATTGTCTTATGCAATTATTACAAATCAAAACAAAGCAAAAAATATAGTCTTGAAATATTATACTTTAAATCACACTAAACTCCCAGCGCCCTTTCTGTTCTCTGACTCAACTTGATTTTTTTGGCTCTGGGCTGATTTTTAAAAATATCTCATTTTTACTCACTGTAAATTGTTGTCAAGTAATTAAATGAAATGAAAACTACCATGTTTTATTTCTTTGTCACTTTTTTATGTGCACTCAAGAAGGGTTCACATAGTATTCCTCTGGTAGCAAGTAATGATACATCTTTATTTTTTGTCTTATGTAAATTAATAAAAAATACATATTTTAGAATTCCATTCAGAATATTAATTTCTGAAATTTTAAAATAATTTGCAACTAGCTGCTTATAATAACTATTTCTATAACTAGGATTCTGAATCTTTTCCTTTGAAGTTGAATCATAATTCTTTGTAATTCTTTGCTATTGAAGAAGAAACAGACTATTTTGGGAATAGCTTCTCAATAATTTTTGCTTTTTTTTTTTTTTTTTTTTTTTTTTAAACATAGGCCTGAAGCCCCATTGGAACAAGAACTAGTGGCTACTTCCTACTCAGTTGAACACAGTCAATTGGATGCTCATCCCAAGGCAGAATTTTTCAGAGATACTGGTGAAGCAGAGGTACAGAAGTTCCCAAACAAGTCTTTGGAAGATACAAGACCTCCTCCCACTGACACAAATAGCCAAGTGACTTGTTTTGAACTAGCTGATCAGAATATTGTTCCCACCCCTCAGGATGATCAGACTTCAGTAGGAGAAAGTCAGTCTGTCAGGAAGCGAAGTGTTTCCCATGGATCCAACCATTCTCAAAAAACAGAGGAGCCTAGGAATGAGGCACCTGCAAACATTCCTAAAATAAATAACAGATGCATTGATACAAAAGAACCCATGGAACGGCTCGAGGATAAGCCAAAAAAAGAAGGTTTTATAAGACCTTCTGAAGGACCAAAACTTGAAAAGTTGTACAAATCTAAATCAGAAACAAGATGGGGTCCAAGGCCTGGTTCCAGTAGAAGAGATGACAGTGGGGACAGACCTGTTAGAAGATCAGGACCTATTAAAAAACCAATACTCCGAGACATGAAAGAAGAGCGGGAACAAAGAAAGGAGAAAGAGGGAGAAAAGGTAGAAAAACCAATGGAGAAAGTTGTAAAACCTGAAAAGCCTGAAAAGAAAGATCCTCCTCCACCCCCTGCAGCTCAGGTTCAAACACAACCACTTCCACCACCTTCCCAACCAGAGCCAGAGAAGCCTCCTTCTGAGACTTCATCTTTGACTAAAAAGCTCCCACAAGATACTGTGAAGCCATCAGAAACTGTAGATAGTGTTCACATAGAACCTGCCGTTAAAACATCAAATCAACAGACTATTCCCCTTCACGTATCTAAGGAAGAAAAACCATCTGAAAGAGTTAATAGCAAAGAACAGGGAATAGAAAGACCACGAATAGATTCACGACCAATTAAAAAAGAACCAACATTACCCCCTCGAACATACTGGAAGGAAGCTAGAGATAGAGACTGGTTCCCAGATCAAGGTTATAGAGGTCGAGGACGTGGAGAATATTATTCCAGGGGTCGAAGCTACCGAGGTTCTTATGGTGGACGTGGTCGAGGGGGCCGAGGACACAGTAGAGATTATCCTCACTACAGAGAAACCAAGCCAAGAACAGAGCATGTACCCTCTGGATCTCTGAGGCAGCGAGAAGAAAGTGAAACTCGAAGTGAGAGCTCTGATTTTGAAATAGTGCCGAAACGCAGAAGACAGCGGGGTTCAGAAACTGACTCTGATAGTGAAGTGCATGAAAGTGCGAGCGACACTCTTCCATCAGACAAAGATAGTTTAAACAAAGGCAAGCATCCAAAAAGGGAGGAGCGCCCCGAAAACAAAAAACCTCTGAAACCTCTGCTTGCTTTCAAACCTGAAAATAATGTCCGTGTAGATAACAACAGGCCAGTGGAAAAATTATATGTAAGAGATGATGAGAATAAGACCAAACCTGGCTTTCTTCCTAAAGGAGAACCTACTAGAAGAGGAAGGGGAGGCATGTTCAGACGTGGTGGAAGAGATCCTGGAGGCCGCCCACCACGACCTTCAACATTACGAAGGCCAACATACCGTGATAATCAATGGAATCCAAGGCAGGCAGAGGCCCCCAAGCCAGATGATGGAGAACCACCCAGAAGGCATGAGCAGTTTATACCTATACCAGCAGATAAAAGACCTCCCAAATTTGAAAGGAAATTTGATCCAACTAGAGAAAGGCCTCGAAGGCAACGGCCTGCACGACCACCAAGGCAGGATAAGCCCCCACGATTTAGACGGCTAAAGGAGAGGGAGGCTGCTTCAAAGATCAATGATGGGGCAGCTACTTGTGTCACAAATGGCTCAATTAATAATGTGGTTCAGGAACCAGTGAGTGCTGCTGGAGATATTTCTGGAAATAAGACACCAGACTTATCTAATCAGAACTCTTCAGATCAAGCAAATGAAGAATGGGAGACAGCTTCTGAAAGTAGTGATTTCAATGAAAGACGAGAGAGGGATGAAAAAAAAACAGCTGATTTGAGTGCACAGGCAGCTGCAAAGACAGGAGAGAATGTATTGCCTCCAAAAAGGGAAATAGCAAAAAGAAGCTTTTCCAGTCAGCGACCTGGAATAGATCGCCAGAATAGGCGGGGCAACAGTGGTCCACCTAAGTCAGGGAGAAATTTCTCTGGTCCTAGAAATGAAAGAAGAAGTGGTCCTTCATCAAAAAGTGGGAAAAGAGGGTAAGTATGAAAGGGAGAGAGAGCGCTTATCACATTTAATATTAGTTGTTTTGGAAATTATAAAAATGGTGTAAAATGTGATCTCTACCATCGAGGGAACAAAAGGTCGGGTTAATTCATGAAAATTCAGTGAATAACCTAATATCTAATTTTAGTGCTATGCAAGTTTAGAGGAAAGTCATGTAAACTACATGTAAAAATAATTGTCATTGTCAACTAGTCTTTAATGGTTGTGTATATTACATTCAAGATTTTACACTGGCTAAGTTATTAAAAATAAGTTCCCTGACCTCTGTGCAATAGTAGAGTTTTTTACATCTATAATGTGTTAATCCTTATTCAAATATTGACCTGGAGAAAATTAGTTAACACATAGATGTCTTTAGACTTGCTGTATACATTCATACCTATAAAATCCTTTATACCTCTTTAGTAGTGCTAAATTTGAGATCTTTTGTAAGATTAAAAATATCAGTGGCGTTGCATTAGTTGTTTATATGAGCTTCAGAAAAATCCATGGATTTGGAACAATTTCCTGGCAGCAGTGTATTTAATGACATTAATAACCATCAGTTTCTTGATTCAGTACGATTTATTGCCATATTTAGTTTTTTATAGCCTGCTTTATTTTGTCTAGGCTAATTTTTTTTTTTTTTAGAAACAAGGCCGTTCAGCTAATTTGTATTGTTTCTCAGCCTACCTTATTCTCATTGTGTTCATTGAGTGTTTGTTATTCAAGACCTTAATAGAGATGATATTACTTTACTTTTGTCTATCTTATTGAACTTTATAAAATATCAGCACTTCACATTTCTCTATTTTAATCTGCAAGCAGATTGAAAAAACAACGGGGAAATTGGCAAGAAGTTCTGTCTGGGTTGTCTTAATTTTAAACATTTTTTGGCTGCTTACATTTATTAGTGCTAAAAGGTTATGTGATTTGAATTTAGGGGGACAAAAAGTTCCTAGTTTTTCAGAGTAGAAGGAATGCCTTCAATGTATTAACCTCTGCATACCCTCAGTTCTTTTGTATCCACTTTTTATGATTTCCAATCTTGACTCAAGAACCAGACTTGTTCATAGGCTTGTTTTGATCTTCCTTAGTCCCTCGAGATTGTTATTTTTACCCAGCAAGTTTCCATCCTCTAGCTATCTCTGTAATCTATTTTGTATCTTTCTATTCTCCAGTTGCAATGCACTGCCAAAGAAAATCATTAAATTGTGCTAAAATGAAATATATAAAAGTAATCATTTTTACAACCCCTTGTTAGATGGAACTATACATTTCTGCTTATTTACCAGGATGTTTATACACATTAGACATATGTTCTCATATGTATTTCTTGAATTGATAAGATGTCAAATTAAAATGGCATTTTGAATCAGTATGTATTGCTGTTTTAATAATTAGCATATGCTTGCAGTAAAGGTTTACAGTAGTAGGTGTGCATAGTAGTAGTTACCTAAATGCTGCTTGGATCATAGATTTAAAACCACAAGAGATCATCAGGTACCACCCCCTCATGTCACAGGTGAGAAAACTGAAACAGACATTAAAATGAATTGTCCAGGGTCACAGAACTACTAAGTATTTGAAATAGAATTTGAATCCAGATCTTTTTGGTTCCTAGACCTCATACTTTTTCCCACCCACCACCCTAGGAAGCTGACCAATCAATGGATTTCTAAGTTATGGTATACGAAGGTAATAGAATATTATTGTTCTATGAAAAATGATGGGGAGGCTGATTTCAAAAAAGGCTGGAAAGACCTACATGAACTGATGCTGAATGAAATGAGCAGAACCAGGAGAACATTCTACACAGTAACAAAATTATGTGATGATCAACTGTGATGGAATCAACTCTTTTCATTTAAACTCTTTCATGACATGCTTCTAGGCAATTTTCTAAGACAGTTTCTGAGAGCTATATCATTATAAGGAATTTTCACTTAGAAACTTTTTGTATCAGTTAAATTACAGATCCAGATACTCTACTGTATGTTCAGTTTTTTTAAACTAAGAAAATTAAAACTACAACCTTAGTTACAAACCTTTCATTTTACAGGTAAAGGAACTCTGGACGCTTTAAAAGGTGGTAGATTTTCAGAGTGCAATTTGTGATGACCAAAATTTTTTACTCCCAAATTAAAATATTCTTTGCATATAAAAATTAAATTTTTTTCTCAGTATTTTACTTTTCCAAATACATGTAAAGATAGTTTTCAACATTCATTTTTGTAAAACTTTGTGTTCAAAATTTTTCTCCCCCTCTTTCTTCTTTCCCGCCTCCCCAAGATAGCCAGCAATCTGATACAGGTTAAATATGTTCTAGTCTTTTAAATATATGTCCATATTTGTTGTATTGTGCAAGAAAAACCAGACTAGATGTAGGGGAAAAAAACAGTTGAAAATTTTGTGTTTCAATCCATATTCAGTCTCTTTAGGCCTTTCTCTAGATGTGGATGGTCAAAAGCAGCTCCTAAAAACATTTTGTAAACATGAGTCCTTTCCCCTTGTTAATATCTTTTGGGGATACAGACCCAGTAGTGAGATCAAATTGTTATCCAGAATGTTTGGATCATTTTCCAACTCCATCAACAGTGTGTTAGTGTTCCAGTTTTCCAATATCCCCTGCAATATTTTATCATTATATTTTCCTGTCATTTTAGTCAATCTGAGAGGTTTGAGGTGGTACCTCAGATTTCTCTTAATTTGCATTTCTCAATAGTGATTTAGAGCAAAAAATTAAAATGTTTAAATCATTATATTCTCTTATGTGGGATAGCATTTTATTTATTTTTAGCTTTTAGAAATAGATGTGTTTATAGAAACTATTTTCTTTTGCAGACCATTTGAAGACCAGTCTGTAGGAATAGCTGGTGTTGATCCGTCCAATAGCAGCTCAGTGCATCATCAGGATGGAGGTCCAAATGGTGCTGGGCAAAAGAACTCCAAAGATGCCAGTGGGAAAAAAAGAGAAGAACCTAAAGCAGGTCCTAAAAAACCCAAAGAGAAAGTAGATGCCCTATCCCAATTTGACCTCAATAACTATGCAAGTATGTCTATAATTTTTTTTTTTATAAAAATTATATATCCATAGGAAAGAGTAATAATTTTAGTTATCAAGATAATAGCACTCATTACATTTAGCTTTGATAATGTACTAATTTTCATTACTTTCTACAAGTGAGGAAATTTATAGTTACAAGTAGAAATTTCATTGCCTGATCTCCATACGAATCAAATGGTAGATATTTATTTTTATAAGAAATTAAATTAATGGAATTTTATTTTAATGTCTTTTAAGTTTAAGGGAAAAGAATGACTATTGAAACTGGTTTAGCTGAAAGTCATTGTCATGGAAATATACAGATAGTAGGAAAGTCCCTGAGAAGTAGCTTAAATTTCAATGAAGCTAGATAGCAAGAAAATATTAAAGGCGAATGGGGGAAGCAGCTAAGGGGAACTGAAATAACAGCATAAAGAAGCCTGAAGATTTGGGCACTTACCTCAGATAGTGGTTCTGACAAGAGCTGTCCAATCAGAGGATGACTCTTCTGGTGGCTCAGGTGCTTTACTTCCAACCTATAAATTCCTGGGTCTTCCAGGATGAAGGAAATTTTTGAGGTAGAGAAAATCTGGAGGGAAATGAGGAAGGATTAGGCTTTGGAAGACTAAAAGATAAAAATTCAGGGATTTTATAATCCCTGATTATAAAGGGAATATAGCTTATAAGGTGTGACTGATAGCAAGTTCTAGGATGCAGCTATCGTATGTACAGCTATTTGCTTGGAGAGTTTACAAAGTAGTAAATTCTGTGAGTACTTTATCTTTAATTGAAGAAAAGAATTAATCACTTATGAAGAATGGACCCAAAAGTCCATTTTATGAGGACCTATTCCAATTCTGTACTTAATAGTAGAGTAGCATTGTGACAGAAAGAGGTCAAATAACTTTCAGGCCTTATAAAACTGAATAGACAACAAAGGAAAACAAAATTTTAAATCCTTGAAAATTTATGTAATGAACTTTTCTTCATCATTGAAAACCATCATACTTGATATTAAATATCAAGACAGAAACAACTGAATCTAGAGCAGGTCAACTTCAAGTGCTAGTAGTTCAGAATACTTTAAACCCAAAGACAATTGAGAAAATTTCACGTTCCGATTTCTATGACTACTTTTCAAGCTATTTTAACAATAATCTATACATACATGCTAAAGGCCCCCTCAGTGAAGATGGAGAAAGGAACAGATTATCTTTAATAATCTTTGCAGCTTGAACTAGTTTTGGCTGCTGGTTCTTTGTAGTGGGTAATAATTTCTTAGAGAAAATTATTGCCCCACAGATATAAAGTAATAGTTCATTAATGGACTTTCTAAGAGAAAGAATGCTTTAAAAACAGCTTTGATGATATGCATAGCTTACCACATATTACTTCCAAACTTTCTTTGGAACTCTTGTCAAAAGAATAAGGTTGAGCTAACCTGGTATTATATTTTCTTATAATTTCATATATATGTATGTATGTATACAATGTAAATTAATATGATTTCATTAAATTGTCATGTGGTTCTAAAAGTCTTATGTAGTTTCTTTAAATATTTATGGATAATGTCTTTTTAATCTCATTAGTTTTGAAGTTCCTTTCATCTACATAGTTCTAAACCCATTCTTTTTTATACATTCTATACGTCTTCTCTTTATGCCCTGTCACAAGCTTACTAGAGGGGTCCACCCATTGTGCTCAAGAGACCTCCAGTATGTGTAACACCAAACGCTCTTTAATTCATTTGGTCATTTCCTTTGTGGGTAGTCAGATCAGAATCCTTTGAATGATTAAAAAAATCTCTTCTAGAAAACTTTCAGTATCTGATGTCATCTAGAGAACTTTCCTATTTACAGCAAATACTTTTCAATTTGTTCTCTGTGCTGAAGGCAAACATCTTTGGAGGGTGTGTTGCTCCCTCTCTTGCAGTGATTTTAAGTATGAATGGAAAGAACAGATGCCTTTTTAATAAAACTGTAAGGCAGCATTTTGTTCAATCAACAGACATTTATTAAGCCCTTATTATTTGCTGGGCACTGTGCTAAGCCCAAATAAAAGAAAAAAGCAAAAGGTGTTTCCTGCCCTAGAGGCAGCTCAGTCTCCCAGTGGATGGAGTACTACGTCTAGAGTCAAAGAAATCTAAATTCAAATGGTCAAGGAACATTTAACTGGCTCTGTGACACTGGGCGTTACTTAGCTAACACTGACTGCCTCAGTTCCTCATCTGTAAAATAGGAACAATAATGGCATCTACCTCCCAGGGTTATTGTGAGAATCAAAAAGGTTAATAATTACAAAATGCTCAACACAGCACCTGGCACACAGTGTAGGCTCTTAATAAATGCTTGTTCCCTCCCTTAGGAGTTTACATTCTAGTGTCATGTAATTACACAGAGAAGGAAATTGAAAAACCTAGGGGCTAGTTAAAGGAAAGTATTATGTACATTTTTGAACTGTATTGTTAGAATCTTTGTGTAATAGGATGGGTGTATCACTGGGGAGATTTTAATTTTTTTCTGTTTATCCTTAAGTGCCGTTGAGATAATTTTGCTTATTTAGATGTCTTGCATTTTCCTTAAGTCTTGAAAAGCATTAAGGTGACCCAAAAGCAGCAGATAGTTTGCTTTTTTGTTCCTTGGTGTGAAATTCTTCTAGATAAACCATATAAGGAAAATATATCTATAGTAGAGGGAACTTTCTCATTGGATGTTCTTCATACTAGTAAAATCACAAATCTTGAAAAACCAAATTAGATCATGTGGTATGTTAACAAATGACAGTTTCACTATGGGCATTATGGGGAAGAAGAGAAGTGAACATCAAAGTAAGTAAAGTCTATGATCTTGTTTGAATGAATATAAGGTAAATCTAAAGCATTTTTTGTTTAAACTACAGGTGTTGTAATAATTGATGATCATCCCGAGGTTACTGTGGTTGAAGACCCCCAGTCAAATTTAAATGATGATGGATTCACTGAAGTGGTTTCAAAAAAACAACAAAAACGCTTACAGGATGAAGAACGTAGAAAGAAGGAAGAACAAACTATACAGGTTTGAAACCTTAAATATTTTAGAATGAAGAGTTTTAATTTTGTATCCATAGCAATTGGTAAAGGATAATACTGATGCAGAAAATCAAGTTTTTACAATTATACTCTTTTCTCAAGATTGAATTGTAAATGAAATAGTAAGAGCATGTTGAGTATCAAATATAACTAAGGATTCGGATGGTTAATGTTGGAGATGTACTCAGGAAAAAGATGGAGGTTATAAAAGTCTTCTCTGTATAGTCTAGCAAAAGATGCTTGTAATCACCTTAAATAATTAAGATGCAAGAAACTTTATATAGACAATGACCATTTTCCCCTTTAACACTAAAATGGAAAATTTATCAAAATATACAATCTTTATTTACTGTATTAAATGTGTCTCAGAAGGATAGAAGTGTCTTGTTTTTTAATAAATTTGGATAATTTAAATAATGCTTTGTTGAATGGTTATATGAGTTGTTGCACATAACTATATTATTAAAACTTCAAATTTTTTTAAAGGCATGGAACAAAAAGTCTTCAAATGAAAAAGGAAGAAATCAGAATTCTAAGCTTCCACCAAGATTTGCTAAAAAACAGCAACAAGCTACAGTGGTCCAGCAACCACAAACTGCAACCCCACCTCCAGTACAGAGTCTGACACAGGCTCAAGCCCCTGTACAGGTTCAGCCAACAACAACACAGACTCCTAACCAGTCACCACCATCAGTCCAACCTCAAGTACAAGCAACAAATGCAACCAATGGCACAGACTATGTAGCAACAGGAAAGTCTGTTCAGCATGCACAGTCTCATGGGCCGCTAGGGGCAGAGTTATGGGAGAACAAAGTAGCTCCTGCAGCAGTTCTCAGTGATATTTCTAAGAAATGTAAGTGTTGACTCCTGACTCTTAAAATATTTGGGGATGGACAGAGCTGAAACACTTTTCCATGCAGCAACACTGATGGTTTTGGTTTTCTTATGGAGAAAGAGACCTTTTTGTTCTTATTCCTTTTTCAGAATTAAGATTCTTTTAATTGGCTAAAGGGAAAGAGAGACCAAAAGTCTTTTCCCCAGGGCCAAAAATGTATTAAATTA
The DNA here is from genome assembly GCF_048593235.1 of Sminthopsis crassicaudata. Lineage (NCBI taxonomy): Eukaryota > Metazoa > Chordata > Mammalia > Dasyuromorphia > Dasyuridae > Sminthopsis > Sminthopsis crassicaudata. The sequence continues at coordinate 59,465,522 of NC_133620.1, forward strand.
TCATGTGCCAACATCCATTTTGATATAAATACAATTTTATGGACTGATGTACTTAAAATAATAATCTTTATCCAGGTGTTACGCTCTTTATTGCAGCATTGCGTGATAGTGAAACATAAGTTTAATGAACTGGCCTTTAAAAAAAAATTAAAAGAAATAATAACCTATTAAAAGGTGATTTTGATTATTGAGAATTAAAATTCACAGTTTATGGCTTCTGATTTTCAGTGGGACCTATTAGTCCACCTCAGCCACCTTCAGTAAGTGCGTGGAACAAGCCTTTAACATCTTTTGGATCTACTACATCACCAGAGGTAAAAATTATTGTAAATGATAAAATGCCATGACAGTGGTTTAGTCTTATTTTATCCAGGCATCACTAATTGTATATTTTCAGTGTATTTTCTTTTTAAAATCTTGGTTGTTCATATGTTTGATAATGTTTCAGATATAGATAGATAGATAGATAGATAGATAGATAGATAGATAGATAGATATAGATATAGATATATATATATATATATATATATAGAATCACTGTGGCTAACTCCTTTCTATCAACCAAATTTTTAACTTGAATTTGACAGATATTAAACACACAGCAGTCTAATGGTAAATTTTTGGTAAAATTTATACAGTACTATAAGAGATGATTTTTTCTATGTATGCATGTGTCTGTGGCATTCATTGAGTTCATCATTTCACTTTAGATTACATTTATTCTTAATGTTTGCCATGGAAGATCCTTAAACATACTTTAATTATGGTCTATAGCAGTTTTCCAAATAGGAAATAATTTGGTCAAGTTCTTAATGGAAATAATTCCTTTGGGATGAATCCAGTTTTCTTCCCCTTACAGGTTGCTATTCAATCAGAATGTACACTTACATCCAGAACAGTTGAATAGGACTTTTTTGGTTGGCAGGAATTGTTCTCTAATCTGTAATTTCATTCACTTCAGCACACTAGGGATAAATTGCTGAATCTTTTCACTTTACAAGTCACATCATACTTTCCATCCTTGTCACCTCATTTATTTCAGTAGCTTCCTCTTTGGGCTCCATTTTTCCCCTTTGCTGTCCATTCACAATTCATGGGATCAAAATTCCTAAAGCTCAGATCTAACTCTTGACACTACTGCACAAGAAGCTTTCCTAGTCTGACTCCAAATTACTGGATATTAATACTCTCCCCCAAAACACATGCGCGCGCGCGCGTGCGTGCACAGACACACACACACACACACACACACTCCTTTAGCCAAAGTAACCTGTTGGTACTGTGGCATAGATTATCCCTTAATGTGTGGAGTATTATTTTCCTGCTTACTTTACTTTTAAATGCCACTTCCTCCAAAAACTTTATTATGATTCCCCTGGTTGTCATCATGTTATCTCACTCCCATAATTTTTGCATGTAACCCATACTTAATACACACATCAAACCCAATTTTAAAATATAAAAGTGAGGTGTTTTCTGCTGAGATACATGTATCTGCCTTCCACTAAAAGTTTCTCTCTTTCTCTCCCCTGAGGCAGTGGGGTTAAGTGAATTGCCCAGATCACATAGCTAGATAAGGTCAGATTTGAACTCGGTCCTCTTGACTTAAGGACTGGTACTGTTATCTACTGCACTACCTAGCTGCTCCTCAGTATAAGTTTCTTGAGGAAAGACAAACACTTGCAAAAACACTTTTCTACATTCAGGCTTGGTATATAAATTGCCTGTTGATTGATTAGCAACTTTAATAAAACTCATATTTTTTTTTGCATTAGGTAACTAATATGTTTGTTTCTTTTCCAGGGAACAAAGAATGGCCAAGAAAATGGTGTGGAAATTGGAATTGAAACCATTCAGTTTGGTGCTCCAGCTTCAAATGGCAGTGAAAATGAAGTTGTTCCTGTACTTACTGAAAAGCCCCCTGACAAATTACCTGAACCCAAAGAACAACGACAAAAACAACCTCGGGCAGGACCAATAAAAGCCCAGAAGGTGAAAATGCTAATAATTCCCAATTGTATCATTTATTTTATTGCCAAATTTGGGGGGGAAATTAGAATTTCTTGGAGGTAAATGAAGGGTGGTTTTAAATTTTATCCTTGTTAATATATTTTTAAAAAGCATTTTTATGAATGCCTTTGAACATAATATTTTGTTGAATTTAGCTTCCAGATTTGAGTCCAGTAGAGAATAAAGAACATAAACCTGGCCCCATTGGAAAAGAACGTTCTTTGAAAAATAGAAAAGTGAAAGATGTTCAACAGACAGAGCCTGAAGGACAGGAAAAATCCAACCCACCTTCAGTCAGAAACCCTGAAGCTGTTACCACAAAGGAAACCAAAACAGTTACAGAAATGAATTCTGAAATAGGCACAATGATATCTGTTTCTGCCCCAGAATTTGGTGCTAATACAAAGGTAAGCAAAATAAAATGTTTAGAAGTTCAGTTGATATCTTACCTAAAATGACACAGGAGTTACAAATATAATTAACTTTGTATTAACTCAGTATTTAATATCTTCTATGTGCTAGGCATAGCTGGGGATACTTGTTAAATTTCCTATTGCGATATGATCTGTCCTCAAGACTCTAACCTAAGTCTTTAAATTAATTTAAATTTAATTTTGCATAAAGATCTGAAAATTGCAGTATTTGGTCTTAATATACCTGATTTTTAAAATAAATGATTGGTGTGAGAACCTATAGTTATTCTATCTGGTCAGCCATATTATTCTGCTGATGAAAGGGATCATGATTAACTTTATAATATCTAATGGATTATATAAAAATAGTTAATTCAGTAATTTATAGATTTTGTTACTCCAACTGTATAATCTCCTTTAATAGTTCTTTTCAAAGTAGTCATTCTTTTCAAAATATTAGTTTTATCAATTAGTTACCATTCTGTTCCTTGAAGTAATTATGTAGATCTTTTGGGTATCTTGATATAATTGCCTATAGGTAATTCATTTTAAAATGAGTGAGCCTTTGTAGTTCTTTTTGCTCTGGTGTTACCAAAATTTATTTGAGTACTAGAACTAGTGTATGTCTTTAGGAAATGACATGGCCATCTAATTGGTGGTTTGTTTTTTTATTTTTTTCTATCATTTATTCCTTCACAGGAGTCCGTAACAGACTACACCACCCCTTCATCCTCTCTGCCTAGCACTGTGGCTACTAGTAATACCAAGATGGAAGAGACATTAGTTACTAATGTAAGTAATCAATTCTGCCTGTGGTGCCTCACACCATATAATTCCCTATTTTTGTTACTTTTATATGTCTTTTTAATCACAGTGCACAATAGAGTATTTTCTAGGGAAAGGGAACTTGTCTAGGTTTATAGATATTTACCAAAAATTTTGCCATAATGTTGCTCTCAAGATACTTGAGTTACCAAGTTAAAAGCAGAATAAGCAAGTTTGTGTTTTGTTTTGTTTTTTTCTTCTGGTATTCTTGGTAACAATATCATGTTAAAGGTTCTAAGGTAGACTTATGTTAGGAGTTCACCCTTGTAGTAGATGTTAACACATTCTCTACTGACAGTTATGAAAGACTGTCAGATGAAGGGTTTCCATAAGATAAGTTCTTAATCTCACATTTAAGTTTGTGGCATTTGTTATTATTTTCATAAGTACTAATTATTGATCACAGATCTATCTAGATATAAAATAAAGCCAAGAAAAAATTAGTCATTTTCAAATACCATTTATTACTAGAATAACAAAGGTTTCATTAGAATGCTAAGTTCCCACATTTTATATTCCTGTTGTGAAAGTCCATTAAGGTTGTCATTTTGCATATATTACATAATTGAATATTTGATGACTTTTTAACAGCATCTGTAAAAGTGCTCAGAAATCTTTAGACATTCATAAAGAATTCTTAGAATTAGAATGGGCCTCAGAAGCTATACCCAAACATTCCCTCTGTATTGTGTTAATTAAGCAATATCCTTTTTATTTTACCTATGGCAAGTCATCTGGCTTGACAGTTTCCATAAGGTGGAAACTTTCCAATTCATTTTTCTTTTAGAATAGTTCCTTGTTAAGAACGTTAGCCCTTTTTGAATTTCCAGTCATTGCTCTAATTCTATTCTCTGGGAGACAAGTAGTTTCCCTCTACTCCTTCATTTTTTGCCAGATTAAATGAATAATCCTGGTCGGTCAACTAAGTATCTTTTTTTTTTTTCTGATCTTTAAAACATCCTTGTCCCTTCTGTCTTCCTTTTGTCAATTTCCTTACTTAAAATGTGGCAGTAATGGAATGTGGTACTTCAGATGCAGTCTGACTAGGGCAGAATCATTTCCCTTGTGCTGTACATACTATTAACTTATTGGGTCTGCAATTCATTTATCTCCCACATCTTTTCACCAAAACAATTTTCTATCCATGCCTTCCCCAGCCTATAGCCTGTTTTTCTGCAGTTTGGTTTGAACTAAATGGATTCTGATATTTAGTCTGTTTTAAGTTTCATTTTATTAAATTCAGTCACTACATCCTTTTATCATCAAATAATTTGTAGTTCTGGGTAGCAATAGTAAAACTACATGTGTAAATATGTTTCATCATTTAAGATAATGATCCGTAGTGTTTAAGAATTGGGAGGTATTTTAGAGATCTTTTTGTCCACGTCCTTTTTACATATGGGGAAACTTAGGTCTATAGAAGGTTGGGTCAAATTGTGGAGTGATTTGAATGTCGGGGAATTTGAGTGTCTGACTGTAAATGTAGGGTTGTGAGAATACAGTATTTGGTGTAAAATCACATTTGTGGCAGTGCTAAGATTAGAGCTTCTTCCTCTGCCTTAGGGTGACAATGAGATGTCTAGGGATTCTGTTGGCTTATCAATGAGGAAAATATTTCATTGACCAACACAAATTTTGAGGGTTGGAGAAAAGGGTGACATTTGAACTTTGATGAAATTCCATTTTTATTGCATCTTTGAATCAGCTCCCACACTGGGAGTTGTGTTCCTGAAACTGATGAATGAATAAATTAAATTATTAGAAAATAGACATCATAGAGGATTACCTATAAATTTAAATTGGCTCCAAGGAATTTGAACCAAACAAAATTACTTCATTTTGGTGCCTTTTGTATTCAGATATGCAATGTGTTTTAAGCTATATTTGTATTTTTATGCAGCTTTATGTTAAAACTCCCTCTAGAAAAATGAGAAAGTTTGTGAAATGTTGAGACTATGGATGGTAGAATCTCAGGCTTCATTTTAATGATGACTATGTTGCTGCCAATTAGGAGTTGAAACTCACAAAATAGGGTTACTTATTAAGCTTATGTGTTAATAGAGGTTCCAAATTCTGTGTGAGAATTGCAAGCTCTCAGGTATTTGGGAGTATTGTTATTAAGGTTTTTTGAATATTACAGAGTAGTATTGGGATGAGTTTTTTGTGGGAACTTTAATACTTGGTTTTTTATTGGTCCACTAGTGTTACTGCTTTTTGGTTCTATTTTTATTTGTAGTTAGAATGAATCTTCAAAAATAAAGATTGCATTTTTTTTTTGGAAGTCAGAATTTTGGCATTAGTTTTTGTAGTGTTAGATTATCATGAGAGTTTTATATTTGTTAATATGAAACAATACCCATGAGATTTTGAATGTTATGGGCAGAGGATTTTGTTTGGTAAAATTATTTCTTTATCTTCCTGTATAGTCCTATATTGATATTTTAGTTCCAGTGGTTTGGAAATATCGTATCATAACGCTTTCATTATTTTTTTATATCTCCATCAGCCCACCCTAATCCCCAAATTGTCCACCAAAAGCAATACAAAAGAGCTTAGAAAAGAAAAATCATGGCAAAAGTGGCTAAGTGTCATTTCCTTATGCTCTTTATGGAGTCTGGATTTTTTCCCATAACATATAAAAGAAAGTTTGAATATCAATTCTTGTATCTCTAGCCCATTCTGATGGTAAATGTAATTAATTTCTGGCAGTGAACTCAGTTCTACTCCCAACAAAATGGTAGGAAAGAACGTGGGGTGTTCTTATGAGTTTCGCTTCTACTAAAATTTGTTTCTTCTGTTTTCACAGTATTAATGCATATATGTTTTTAGTAAATGAAACTACTTTTTAAAAGTAATTACAAGAAAATTATCTGCAAAGACATAGCCAGAATTAAATTTTTACTATTTCTGATCCATACTTTTGGGCGTGTGTACTCATATGGATTTTTCACATAGCTAGAACATGAATTTTGGGGGTATGGTTTTTTTGTCATTTGTTTTGTTTTTGTTTTTTAGTGATATGTGGTATCTATTTGGGGTTAACATTGCCATTGAGTTTCTTTTTAAAAGGCAGATAGTACTTAGTCTTCCATCAAGCTATCTAGAGTTGTGTAGAATACCTATGGATATGTAATATTACACAGTGATCTTTTATGGTCAGGCCCAAAGAAAAGAATTACTTGAGCTTTTTTTCTTTAATGGGGCTTTTCTGGTAGACTTAGTTAGATTGTGATGTATGTTGCCTGCCTTTTCAGGTGCCCTTGCCCAACACCCTTCCCCTCCCTAAGAGGGAGACTTTACAACAGAGCTCCAGCCTAAGTCCAGCTCCTCCCACTACTTTCAACCTCACCTTTAAGGTATGTACAAGTCCATCTAAGGGTCCTTATTTCTTGCATGCAGGGGGAAGGAAGTTGATGCTGATTCTTTTGGTGCATTTAGAGCCCTTTTTTGCTGTTCAATAGTAATAAAGCAGAAGAAAGAACAGGGGGAGAAGATTCGGGCTTCAGTTATTCTCATTTCCATTTCCCAGTTGTTATTTTCTGAGTTGGGTTTTAGATTCAGTACTGAAGGACTCCCTTTGTATCATATGTAGATTGAGATAGGTTCTTTTTGAAAAATTCTTAAGTAGGATTCATTAGGTATATGCAACAAAAGTGAATAGGATTCCTTGGTGATTTGTTCAGATGACTATATTAGGATACACATTACTAGCCGTCTTTCTGTGGTGTTAACATTAGTGTTGTATTTTTAAAAAAAAGTTGCTCAGTTACTTTTTTTTAAGATAGGACAGTAGCATATAGTTTGAGCTTTTGCTACTTGGTTCTGCTATAATTCTTTGAATAAGAATACTCAGCCTGGAGAGTGTAATAAATAAGCTATGATGCTAGTAGATTTGTGCTTGTTTTATCAAACTTTGTTAAAGTGAGTCTTATGAATTAGGCTAAAAACTTGTTGGCAGTATGGTTTGTTAATGCTTTTAAGTGGTTAAATTAATGAGAGGACATTAAAAACAACAGGTTCTTCACTTAGGACTAATTTACATGAAAGAAGCAAACAAGGAATGAAACTGTTCTTTTTTCATGTTTTCTTCTGAGTATTTTTAAATCTTCAAGAAACTATAGTATATTAATGCTTCATTATGTCATTGATAGTTGACAATCTTTTGGTCTTTATTTTACTTTGAGGAAAAGCCACAGTTAAGAAAGCTCTGTGTAGACATAGTGTATATCCTTTGTATATGCTTTGCTGGAAAGAAATGGTACTATTTAATAAATTTTAATTACTACCAAAATTAATTTGCAATTTTAATATTATACCAAACTATCAACACTTTATGGAACATATATATATATATATATATATATATATATATATATATATATATATATATATATATATATATATATATATATATATATATATATATATACTGAAAAGACATAGGAATGAGAAGGGAATAACACTTTCAGACCTAAAACTACATTATAACTCAGGAATCATCAAAGTCATCTGGTGTTGGTCTTCACATACAGGGATAGCAGTGGAACAGATTAGGCAAGAAAGAATCAAAGGCAATGCAACTCAGTAACCCAGTATTCAATAAGCTGGAAAATTGCTTAGGAAAGATTACCCTTTTGATAAAAATCACTGGGGAAAGTAGTGAACAATGTGACTGAAATTGGGCACAGACCAATACCTTCATATTCCATAATACATTCTAAATGGTTGCATTATTTTGATATTTAAAATTATACCATAAAAAAATAGATGAGAAACCTGGCTCTGGATCGCAGAAGTATTCTTAACCCAAAACGAGTAACTGATTACATAAAATTGGGAAGTTTTATGTACAAAAAAGAAATTATTGCTTGTAAGATAAAAAAGGAATCAATTAAATGACAAAAATCCTTTGTATCAATTTTCTCTTGGTTGTTTGAACACAAAAAAAGTTATTCCTCAATAGTAAATAAGTGATCAAGAGATATAAGCAGAGTTCTCAGGAGAATTCAAAGTAACTAAAAATAGAGGTGCAAACTAAATTAATTTTACATTTTCTTTTCCTGGCACACAGCAAACTGGAAAAGATGGCAAAATATGGGGAAGTGGAGGATGAGACAGGCACCACCAGTACATTATTGGTAGAATTGTAAATCAGTACCATGGTTTAGTAAAGCAATTTGGACTTATGCAAATCAAGTGACTAAAATGTTCACACTTTTTGATTCTGAGATTATACCATCACTGGGATTTTAGAAACCCAAGGAGATCATTGAAGAAAAGAAAGTCTAATCTTGAACAAAAATTTTACATCAGCTTTTTTTTCTGTGATAGCAAAACTTTGGAAACAAAGTATAGTTCCCTTGTTTAGAGAATAGCTAAAGAACTGTGGGTCCATGAATGTAAAGAAATATTACTGTGCTGTAAGAAGTAAATACAGAAAAGTACAATAAGAATGAAGTATACACATTGATAAAACAGTGGTAATGGAAAGGAAAACAGCCACACACAAAAAATATAATCAAAAGTAAATGTTGAAAATTATAAAGAACAAGCAGAACCCTAGAGGAGAAATACATATCCCCAAACACTCTTTTACAATGCATACAATGTGAGACATTGCATGTAGTTGTCAGAATTTTTATATATAACAGTTTTGCTCATTTTTTTCCTTTTTATTACATTTTCTTCCCTCTTAGTAAGAACTATAGATAATAAGGGGAAAAAAGATATCAATAAAAATACTTTTAAAAGAAAATGAACTTTCTATGTTCATAAATGTGTATCTAGAAGTTCTTGGCTGAAAGTTCCTAGTAGTCTTCAAATAGAGGTTCTTAGACTTTGTTTCCTTCTTTTCTGAACATAATAGTAATGGTCCTGTAATTCTTATAGCAATTTCTCTTAAGGAATGTGAGACTTATATTTGCTTCCCTACTTTTGCTTTAGTGTGCTTTCTTTCTACTTTAAGCTAAGAGAAAGTTAATATTAAGTAAAAATATTATAAATATTTTTAAAATAAAAATATTATATTATATTTAATATAATATATGAATATTATAAATATTATAAAAAGTTAATATTAAGTTAAAAAAAGTTGAAGTCAAGGATTATCCTGTAACATTGGCCATGTCCATAATCTTTGCTTATATCATTCTTGTATGTAGTGATTAATTTTGATTCTTTAATTCCAAGTTTCAGGGTTTCAATAACTAGTCTGTACAATATTGTTTACATCTGGTGTAAAGACATTCCAGAGATCACTTCAGTCATTGTGAATATGTTACTTGTTCTAGTTCCTTAACTATTGTTCAGATGACTTTTCAGTTCCACTCATCTTGACTAAACATAGTTCATATTTATTATATACAAGGTTAATAAAATAATAAGTAATATCTTTGTTTTGTTTGTTTTGTTTTTTTAAGGAGTGAATACTTTCTCAGTAAATACAGATTTACAGACCTTAAAGTTCTGTGCACCAGACAGCTAAATCACCTTGTACTAAAACAAAAAGCTAAATCCCAATTAGGGCTAACTTCTAGGATAGGGAGAAGAATGGCACTTGTTTTAATTGAAGTAAGATTTTGCATTGATTTCAGCATTGCCTATAAATGGCTAGCCTTTCTGTACCCAAATCCCTGGCAGCCATCATAATAGATTATATCTTCTTAGAGAATCAAGGTTACAAGACACTGTCCTTTTATCTTGTTTGCTCTTCTTAACAACCTTGTGATGTAGGCATATAACACTGGTTTAGACAGGATAAATAGTTTCCCTAGTACATATATATATATATATATATATATATATATATTAGTTTCCCTACTACTAGTGCATATATATAATAGTTTCCCTGCTACATATTTTAAATTGTGAACCCAAGCCTGCTCTAAATTTAGTGATTTTTCTACTACATCAAAACTAGCTTGCAAAACATCTTTTTAAGAGGTAGGGAAATATGTGATCACTCTTAGAATTGTGTCCATTGGAAATTAATTAAATAAGTAATTATGGTGTCATTTCGCTTTTTGCTTTGCTCTATTTCTAAATAAAATAGATTTTTTTTTTTTTTTTTTTTTTAATCTTTAATAGCATGTATTAAATCTCCTTGGTTCCTGGGTTTCAGGCCATTAGGAACATTTAAGTCCAGTTGCTAACCTAGCCACACTATCTAATGACAATGAGAGTGCAACCAGGGAATATTTTGCAACTTTTATGGGAAGTTGACTTAGAGAGTCCAGTGGAGGAAAGTTTTGTTTTTGGCATTTTTCTTTCCTAGATATTTAAAAACCTGTGATTCTTTGTAAATAGGTCTTCTGCTTTTCAAAGCAGATCACAAAGCTCTTTCCAAAGCTCTACTGGGTTCAAAGCAGATTCTCTTTACAAGAGGATGAGAAACAAGGGGAGGCAATAAAGATGAGGGTTTTATAGAATTGCTTGAGGTTTTGAAAGTGTTTTCAAATGTGTTTGCATAAACTATATGTTTTCATTATTTTAATGAACCTTTACATTCCAGAATATTAATAAAATTGTACTTTTTAATTATAGATGGAGTCTGCACGCAAGGCATGGGAAAACTCACCAAATGTGAGAGAAAAAGGGTCACCAGCAACTTCCACAGCAGCTCCTATTGCAAGTGGAGGTAGCAATAGTGTCAGTGTTCCAAGCACTGGTAATTACAACTCTTTTTCAAGTGCATCAATGCCTCCTATTCCTGTTGCATCTGTCACTCCTACAACTTCGTTATCAGGTAGAAGATACTTTTGGGTTTTGTTTTATTTTATTTTTTAATTTTCTCTTTCTCTCCTCTCTGCCCCCTTAAAAAATTCTTTATATAGGAGAAATAGAGGTTACTCCTAAAGATCTAAGATAGTTATGGCAAAGTAACCATGGTAGTATGTTTGAGTTTTTTGTCTCTTTATGTGAGTTGTAGATTATAATGAAAATTTTAGAAGTTTGTATATTCCCAAGATTATTCATTTTTCTGTCATGATTATCTTATCATAGACTGATTACAATAAATGACCACCATGTAAGACTTGTACTTTAGATCTCACTTGAACATCTAGCCTAAGCAATTTCTGAACCATGTAATTCAGTCATCATGAGTAAGTTAAAATAACTAGAACTCCCACATGTCTGTGGTAAAGGGATCTGATATAAACCCTTTAAACTATGGGAGACATTCCCACATTCCTTTCAATTATTGAATCTAGAATTAACTATATTAATTTCCTGTCTATGATACCATTTATTCAAAAGGCACTTAATTCTGCAATTATGATATTCATGGGATAGTTTCCCTGTTACATTTAAAGTGCTTTTTTAGAGATCTTGAAGTCGATCACTATCCAGAAGTTTTTTTTCTTGTGTCTTGTGTTTTATTAAATCTTTGAAGTTCATTCAGAAGTATTGTCTTCCACTTCCTTTAGGTGATCCATGTGAAGAATTAGATGAAAAAAACATTCATCTTTAATCAGTTACTGTATAACTTTGTTTTTATGCTTTCTCCAAAGTTTGTTTTACTGAGAGTTGTTACAAAATGTATCCTTGATTCTTGTTTTCCCTTTTTCCCCCCCACTCCCTGTCTTAGGAGCTGGTACATACACTACCTCTTCTTTGAGTACTAAATCTACAACCACCTCAGACCCCCCCAATATCTGTAAAGTGAAGCCTCAACAGCTACAGACCAGCAGCCTACCTTCTGCCAGTCATTTCTCTCAGCTGAGCTGCATGCCTTCCCTTATTGCCCAGCAGCAGCAAAGTCCACAAGTTTATGTATCTCAGTCTGCAGCAGGTAATATTTATAGTATTGAATTTAATCTGTAAAAGTTTGTAAGATAATCATTTCCATTCTAAGAAGGCTTACTTTATCAGTGGAAGAAAGGGGATTAAATAAACAATAACACTTAGTAACAAATAAACTAGGCTGACTTTTTGTATCTTAAGTTTAAGAAGACGATCACAAGTATCATTTCTCAGTCCATAGTTATATAATTTTACAATACGGGGTAGCTATATAGCACAGTGGTCAGAGTGCCCGTTCTGAGTTCAAATTAAGCCTGAGTTCATTAAGATCTGAGTTCAAATACAGCCTCAGATACTTAACATTTACTAACTGTGTGACCCTGGGCAAATCACTTAACCTCAGTTGCCTTGCAAAAGCAAAGCAAAACATTTTATAATACAATAGGATTTGAAAATCTAATTCCAGAGATCTCTATAATGACCATATTATTAAGGCTATCATGTTATCCTATATTAATAGCACGTTCAGCTACTGTGTCTGTTATATAGTTGGTGTTTGATAAATGCTTATAGATTTATTTTTGTCCTAAAAGGAGTAATTACAGGTTCAGAAAACTTTTTTCGAGTTGTGGCTTTGCATTTCATAACCAAAAAAAATGAATTTGTAAATTGTTTTCCTTATTTCCTTTTTTTTTTTTTTTTTTTTTTTTTTTACTCTGAGGCTGGGGTTGACTTGTTGCCCAGAGTCACACAGCTAGGAAGTGTTAAGTGTCTGAGACCAGATTTGAACTCAGGTCCTCCTGAATTCAGGGCTGATGCTCTATCCACTAAGCCACCTAGCTGCCCCTATTTCATATTTTGAATTAACTTCCCAAAACCTAGTAATTCTATATTTTTCCATCCCTGACAACAAAAATAGTGTTTTCTTATATAAATGCTTGTTGATTGTTTAATTACTTTAAGAACTTGAGATAGCTTTTTGAATATTAAATGGTATGGTGCAATCAAATAGAAATTAAGCAGGGAATCATTGAAACTGAAATCCTGAGTCTCTCATGGCTTTTATGATCAGCAGATTTACTTTTTTCTGTCTTAGTTTTGTTAATAATAAAATGAGACCTAGAACCAAGTAGCATGTGAGATCCTTTTTTTTTTAATGTGGAAATTTTATAAAAGTCTTGAAACAATGTTGGGGGAAAAATTTAGAACTAATTATTTTATAATTTTCCTGGGGACCTGCAGCACAGATCCCAGCTTTTTATATGGACACAAGTCACTTATTCAACACCCAGCATGCACGCTTGGCTCCAGCATCCTTGGCTCAGCAACAAGGATTTCAACCAGGACTTTCTCAGGTAATTTGTAATACATTTTGAGAGGCACGTACACTTGTTTTACTTTATTATCTATTCAGTACTTGGTAACTAATACAATTTAGCTATGTTATATCTATTATTTTTCTCATTAATTATAGTCTTTTTTCTTTTTCTTCTTTTTTTTTTTTTTTTTTTTTTTTTTTTGACATTTTGTGGGTATTGGCATAGTCCTTGGACTGACTGCCAGTTAACCCCTCAGTGCAGATATATATATTTTTTAAAAATTACATTGAATCTATTAATTGTTTATTATATATTGCTTACCTACTCACCTCACAGGGTTTGTGAAGGTACACTCAAAAAGTTCAGGAAAATAAAAACCAGTTGGTTGAAGTTCAAGTTTTAATCTAATTTTGAACTGTTTTCTTTTTAAAGTTTGATTCTAGAATTAAAATTGAGATTTGTAAATCTTTTATAATTTGGTATTTATTAGACATTTGTTTATTGATTTATATCATTTTTTTTCTTTTTTTCTTTTTTTCTTTTTTTTAACCAAAGCTGATTTCTCATTTCATGAAAGGACTTTCCTATTCATATTTCTATGATATTTGTGTGTGTGGTATGTGCATACATGTAAGTGTTTCTGTTTTATTGTAGCCCACTTCAGTTCAACAGATTCCAATTCCTATCTATGCACCACTGCAAGGACAACATCAAGCCCAGTTGAGTTTGGGGGCAGGACCTGCTGTTTCACAAGCTCAGGAATTATTTAATTCTCCCCTGCAACCATATAGGTAAATCTGTTTCAAAATGACTTTTAAAATATTAAACATTATTAGTCTCTTCACTTCTTCAGTGACAAATAATAGAACTAATAGACTTGGTTATTTCACATTTCAAGAGTGTTTTTAGTTTATAAAATGTTGTCCTTAAAACAACCCTGTGAAATGGAGGCAATTCAAGTATCATTATCAGTGCCAAGATTTGAATCTAGATAGCATAACTCCCCAAGTCAGTATGCAGTGCCTCCTCTTCTCTCAGTTATTAGTCTGAGCACTTAATGGTTTATAGACTTTGGTTTTCTAAAAGATTTATATAGAAACTATGTAGTCTGTGTGGGAATTTTTTTTTTTAATTATACCATTATGTCAGGTGCCACAAAAATTAGAATACTTTATATAAAGATCCTATTTATACTTCTATTATCAACTTTTAATAATTTGGTTAAGTATTTCCATCAGTATTGTCATTACTGATAATATGCTTAAATTTCTCAATCTAACATTTCAGGGTCATAACTTAAGCACTGTACTTATTGTAAATGTAGTTCATGAGTATGATGGTTTGAGTAAATTTTTTTCTTAATTTAGTTCAGTTCAACTATAATTTAAGGAATACCTATTATACTTAAGGTTTTATCCTTGGTGGTTGGGGATGCAAATTTAAAAAAAAAAATTGGGCAATTGTTTGTTCAATTCTTTTCAGGTCACAGGCATCCTTATTCCCTCTATAACTTTTGTTGAATTAAATGTAACAGACATTTAAGTTAAAGGAAAGAGTTACCTGGTTTTGGATTTTTGTGGATTTTTTTTCCCCCAAACCAATAGTTAAAGCAAATAAAGTGTTTTAGTTCTGTGACTATACTGTAGCTAAGTTTGTTCAACAGTAATTTAAATATTCTTTCACATACTGTTGTAGATCTCAGCAAGCCTTTATGCAGAGCAGTCTGTCCCAGCCATCACCAGTGGTTCTTTCTGGCACAACATTACATAATTTTCCAGCGGTACAACATCAGGAACTTGCCAAAGCCCAATCAGGCATTGCCTTTCAACAAACTTCTAATGCTCAACCCATTCCTATATTGTATGAACATCAGCTAAGCCAAGCATCAGGGCTGGGAGGTTCCCAATTGATTGATACACATCTGCTTCA
Source organism: Sminthopsis crassicaudata (assembly GCF_048593235.1). NCBI lineage: Eukaryota > Metazoa > Chordata > Mammalia > Dasyuromorphia > Dasyuridae > Sminthopsis > Sminthopsis crassicaudata. The sequence continues at coordinate 59,480,760 of NC_133620.1, forward strand.
GGTAAGAGAATGGTCAGTGTCATCACTTAAACACTGAGGGTCAAGTAAGGCATTTTTTAAGTATGTATTATAGGTCAGGCATTGTTCTGTGCACTGGGAATACAAAAGGGAAAGAGTCTCTTAAGGAGCTCTCAATCTTAATGGGGAAGCAGACATAAGTAAAATATATATAAGCAAGATATATACAGGATAATAATCAACAGAAAGAAGACATTAACATTAAGGGGAGTCTTGTAGAAAGTGGAATTTTTCCTTGGACTGGGGGTAGGAGGGAAGGGGGAGAGAGAATTCCATACCATATTGAAAGGCTAATGAGAATGCTTAGAGTTAGAAAATCAACTTGTCTTTCTCAAGGAACATGCCAGATTCACTGGAAAATGAAGGATGAGAAAGATGCAAAAAGACTGGAATGGTAGGAAGGGATAGAGTCTCAAAGGACTTTTTAAAAGAGAAACTGGTTTTATATTTGATCTAGGAGGTAATTGGGAGCTATTGGAGTTGATTGGATAGTTGGGGTTTGAGAAGATCTGAAATGAAAAGAAACATGAGGTCATAAGATCAACCTGAAAGCTGTCACAGTAGCCTAAACATGAAGTGATAAAGGCTGCACCAGGATAGTGGTAGCATAAAGAAGAGAAAGGGAAAGGTAGAAGTTACAATTCTTAGCAAAAGATTCAGATAGGGGAGATGAGAAAGTATTGTGGAATCAAGGTTGGTGCCTAAGTGGTGAGCTCGGGTGACTGGAAAGATGTCTTAGATAACGACAAGGCTTTGGTGAACATCTGTGCAACTGGTTATTACCTAGATGAATGAGATTGTGAAGTGTTGAGACAGATAGAAAAAGAGCCAAGAAATAATTTCTTTAAAACACCTAAAGAAAAGAGAACATAAAAGTTGAAGAGGGTGATTAGAAGTTTCAGAAGCTATGAAAAGGTCAAGAAGAACAAGAATTAAGAAAAAAGTCCGTTAGATTGGGTAATTCGTAGGTCATTAGTTACTTTAGAGAACAGTTCTCAGTTGAGTGATGAGGTTGGAAGCTAGACTACAGAGAAGTGAGAAGAGGGTAAGAGGAGAGCAAAGTGAAGTGTTAATTGTAGATGGCTCTTAAAAGGAGTTCAGCCATGGAAGGTAGAGTATAGAGGATAAACAGATCAAATGAGGGTTTTTTGTTTGTATGAAAGAGAAAACAGCCAATTAACGAGAGATTAAAGATAAATGAAGGCATCTGGAATGATGGGCTGAACTGATGAACCAGACATAATGGCAGCAAATCACTTGGAATATATATAAAATACTCAGTTTTTTTTTTTTTTTTTTTTTTGTGTGTGTGTGTGTGTGTGTGTGTGTGTGTTGTTGTTGTTGTTTTCCCCCCCCCACAATTGTGGGGTTAAGTGACTTGCCCAGGGTCACACAGCTAGGAAGTGTTAAGTGTCTGAGGCCCAGATTTGAACTCAGGTCCTCCTGATTTCAGGGCTGGTGCTCTATCCACTGCGCCACCTAGCTGCCCCAACTCAGAGCATTTTTAACTTAAAACTATTCTAGGTTTCAATAATAGGGGTTTGTACTACGATTTTACAGTTTTCTTCCCTAATTTATTAAAACTCTCCTTTGTAGGCTAGAGCAAGTCTCACCCAGGCTTCCAATCTTTATTCTGGACAAGTACAACAGCCTGGTCAGAGCAGTTTCTATAATACTGCTCAGTCACCCAGTGCTCTCCAGCAGGTAAACTATGGCATGGTAAATTTCCTCAATCTTCTTTTTATTTATTTTTTTCTTTTAATTTTATGTATTAAATAAAGATTACGTATTAAAAAAATAAAAAATAAGATTAAAATACTAGAGCATGATATAGTATGAGTGAGAAGTAATCACAATTCTAATCCTTGTCCCAACCATTAAACATAAAAGGTATCTTAGGACAGGATGAGGTTGGAGAGTAGAGATGGGAGGGTGATGTAGTATGTTACAACTGTGTCTCATGGGTTTGAGCAAATATAAGATGAAGTGCACAAGTGAGTACTTGATGTTTTAACATCAGAATAGAATGCCAAAAAAAATCCAATTTATGGAGAGGGTAATGGTGGCGTATGTTCTGGCTCTGGTGTACATTTTTAAAAATAAATAAAATGAGCACATTGAAATCAAAATATTTCTTGAAGCTACAATTCCCTGGCATTGTTTGTGCATATTAGCTTCCTATTTAGAGGATGGGTTAGCTAGGTTGATACAAGGGATAGAGCACCAAGAAGTCTGAAGTCAAGAAGTCTCTTTCCTGAGTTCAAACCCAACCTCAGATATTTCCTAACTCTGAAACACTAGGCAAGTCACTTTACCCTGTAATGGTAGTATCTTTGGTAAGAAAATCTCAAAATGGAGTCACAAAGAGACATGACTGAAATAAACTGAACAGCAGCAATTAGAGAATAATATTGTTCATGAATACTCTTCTTGCCCTTCACAGTAAACTCTGTTTAGAAACAAAAGATTTTCAATCTCTTAAAAATGAAATAGAGGATCTGTTTGACAGTTGTCATTGTTATTGATGATGTTTTATTGCATTTTAATGATTTTACAAAGTTGCAATGAAATGCCTATTGAAGCCTTGTAATGAGTTATTGCTTATTTAGATCTCTGTATTATATATCAATTATATCTTAATTTTGTTCCTGAAAATAATTTTTCTTTTGACATTTGCTTTCACCCTGTAATCATTGTGAATGGCTCAACTTTCTGGCTTTTCCTTCCCTTTACATGAACTTGTATTCTCAGTAACTTGTTTTTAGATTCTCTGAGATGGGGCAAGTGCATAGTCTACAGTTCATTGCATTCATGGGGCTATGAAATTTCTTGCATTTGAGGAACTTGAAACAGCTTGCAGATGTTACCAGTAGGCTAGTACCTTAATATCAAATGTAGCCAGTTCATTGAGTTTCAAAAGTAACATGAGGAAAAAAAGCCTGGGAAGCCTGTGTCGTCATCTGTTCAGGATTGCCTCAACTGTTGAACTCAGAAGAAATCTGTATTTTTTAATCCATTAACTGCATTTACTTGAAATCTAGTCACCAGTTATTGTTTGGATAGTTAAGAGTTAAGGGTGTAGTTAGGGAAGTATATAGATATATATTTTATAAAATGTGTAAGCACATTGGTAAGTTGTCTCTTCTCTTGTTTCTCTCTTCTCCCCCAGGTAACTGTACCTTTGCCAGCTTCACAGCTTTCCTTGCCTAACTTTGGATCTACTGGGCAACCTCTAATTGCTTTACCTCAGACATTACAGCCCCCATTACAACATACCCCACCACAGGCCCAGGCCCAAGGCTTGAGTAGACCTACACAAGTAAACCAGCCTTTCAGAGGATTAATTCCTGCAGGAACACAACATAGCATGATTGCAGCTACTGGAAAGGTAAGTGAAGAGAACATGTTATATACTGCTTATCCATTATTTAAAGGGAGATGGATATCTGAGAAATAAGGCTGTCTAGTCATCAGCTTTGGTTTCCATATTCTGAATGTGTTTTCCAAACAAATTGTACAAACTTTTAATTTTGTGAACCCACCTCTATATAAGTAATTTTTGTTAAAAAGAAACAGGATACTTAACAACTAGTTTTCATTTAAATTTGGCATCATTTACAATTGCTTTTCATATATCCACTGTTCTATCCTTTTCCTTTCTCCATTATCAGTTAATCAGATTTTGCGATAGGATTAAGTTTTCTGGGATGAATTACAGGGATGTGTGCAGCATTGGATTAGGATGGGTTTTAATAGGTATAGATAGACCTGTGCTTATAATTCTGTTATGTGAAACAACCTTATAGAAGCTTTGTTATCCCTTCCCTAACCCATTCAGTAAAGATTCATAGAATTTTAGAACTCTAAGGAACCTTGGCTAGATAGGAAGAGGGATTTTTTGCAAGGGAGGGGGGATTCAAGGGGCTATCTGTGTTATACAAATCACTTTATCTCTTGGTCTTGAGTTCTTGTAAAATGAGTAAGTTAGACTCAAGTAACCTGTAATATCTTTCCAGCCCTCAATCTCTTTTCCTACAATAGGACTTAAACATTGCATATGTGTCTTGGATTTTCTAAATGTTAAAAGTCGTTTTCATTATTGTTTTATTCAGATGTCAGAAATGGATCTAAAAGCTTTTGGAAGTGGCATTGATGTAAAGCCAGGTACTCCTCCAATTGGTGGTAGAAGTACTACACCAACATCCAGTCCTTTCCGGTAAATGAGAATTTTAACTTGCTTATCAAACCTAATTATTCCTTCTACCCCCTCAATATTTAATTACGATCTAGTATTTTGTATTCATTAATTTGCAATGCAATGCATTACATCATTACATTGTATTAAAGATATATGTCTATAGGAAAATATTTGATGTTATAACTTAATGTCTATGACACTCCATCCTACTTGGGATTTTTCCTGAATTCATTGAATTATAATTGATTTAAAAAATAAGTTCATTACTATATAATTGTAAAGACCAATTCTTAACTTTGGAGAAGACTTGAGAAAAATGTCCCTTCTTCCCTTCATTGCAAAGTTTGGTATTGTAGGTGTAGAGTGTTGCTTATATATAGATATAGTTGGTGGACTACTTTTTCTTAATTGAACTTGTCTCTTTGTTTGAAGGAATTAGTTAATGATTCATGATAAAGACAAAAATTTAAAAAAAAAATTTAAAAAACTAAATTTAAAAATAGAAGACGCCAGTGAAAATTCTATTAATTTCATGTAACTTGTGTTACCACTAAGTAAAAATTTTGGCCACAAAATCTTGAATGATTTACTTGCTTTAAATCAGTTTAATAAGAACTAGGGTGGTGGGGTAGAACCTATAATACGGATAGACACAGTAACTCAGAAATAATCATTAGCTGTGTTTTATTATCTGCGTGGTCCTTGGTGAGTTGTTTTAACTCTTCTGAGCTCCAGTTTCATTATCTCTAAAATGGCAACCATATACTGCCAGCCTTCTAGGGCAGTTGCGAACCTAAAAAATGTTACAGATCAGTTATTGCCCAGGGTAGATGTTGACTAACTATTGGTGGCTTTTTTTCCAAGGGCCAGTTCTACAAGTCCCAGCAGCCAGTCTAGCAAAATGAACAGCATCGTCTACCAGAAGCAGTTCCAATCTGCAGCTGCAACTGTGAGAATGACACAGCCATTTCCTGCACAGTTTGCACCCCAGGTGGGCAGGCACAGACAAGAAGTTTTCCTTCCACATTCTCAGACTTTTGCTAACCCTATTTTGTGTTAACAGATTGGGAAACCCAAGGCAATAGTTCCTTCTCTTAACAGTGACCTTTTATGTAAATGCCAGTTCAGATCTTATTATTGACAGTTCTCTATTCCTAAAAGGAAGGGTTAAAAGCAGCCAGGAGAGCCAAGTTCTTGAAGATTCCCCACACAGCTCTGAAAGTACATTTCAGTCCTTTATGTTGCCTTGGGATAAGTTGAAAAAGAAGGGTCCCAGTGCTTGGGGTTTTCCAAGGTTTACAGGTTTCCACCTGAAGACATTTATATCTATAACTTCGTTGTCCCATAGTATAACCATCTTAGCTAGGACAGACCAAAGTTAAATAAATTCTACCCAAGTAGATTGACTTCTGAGAGAGGATGCATGGCCCTTTACTTTCATATTGCATTCCGATTAAGTGTATGCTGCACATCTCTCTTTACTAAAGATGTCCTCGTTCATAATGGCATCACTATTTTTTCCCCTCTTCAGAATTTGCAGCTGAGATGATAGAGCCCAGGGAAGTACCATAGCTTGACCTTGGCTCATGTTGTCTGGCCTAGACTCTTCAGGCATGGCATACTTCATCTTGGCCCCTGTTAATGGAACGCTTCAGCCCACCCATTTCCTTTCAGTGGCTCAGTGGGCACTTAACTAGATTTACTCTGGGATAAGCCAACTGGTGAGCTAGTTGGCAATTTTTTTTTAACAGTTCAATGTGTTATGTTTTGTTTTTTTCACTCAGATCCTCTCTCAGCCTAACCTGGTCCCTCCATTGGTAAGAGCCCCACATACTAACACCTTCCCAGCGCCTGTTCAGAGGCCACCAATGGCACTGGCCAGTCAGATGCCTCCTCCGATGACCACAGGCCTCATGAGCCACCCTCGTTTGCCACATGTGGCCAGGGGTCCTTGTGGATCACTATCTGGAGTCAGAGGTAATCAGGCCCAGGCTGCGTTGAAGGCTGAACAAGACATGAAGGTTAGTACAGTGTTAACAGCTGATAGGGCAAGATTGTGTCTCTTGAACCATGTCTTAAGATGCCTTGGGACCCTTAACACAAATCCAGGCATTTGTTGTCTTAGCACATTTACCCAAACTAGCTGCTTTTTCCTCCCCCTTTTTTTCTTCCATTGCAATTGGCAATTGGTAGCAAACCAGCATTTTTACACCTGTGGCCAATAAATTGCTAATGAAATAAATTGAGGGAGATCTGAGTTTGAACTTTGAGGCGCAGCTATATCTTTTGAAGAAAGAACAAAACTCTTTGGGGATTACTAAAGTATCCCCTTATTCCCCAGTGAATTAATGATAGCATTACTATTCTGTCAAAATTCCATTTGGATAAAATATTCTGCCTGAATGATTTTTCTCCCTTCCCTTCAGAGGGAAACAGGTTTTCTATATTAAACTATTACCTGTTCACTCTCACACATAACACACCTAATGTCTTATAATAGGGTTAAGTTATTTTTAGGTAAAGAGAACTTAGAAAGCACTTTGGGATCCTTCCAGATGAAATCTGTTACAAAAAGACAAGATTTCTTAATAGAACAATCCCTAGGAGTCTGTGTGGGGACAATTTAGAGTTGTAATAAATATGGTATTAGTCTACTATCTCTACAGGCAACAGAATTATGTCTGTTATCTCTTCTGTCTTTAGACTTGGCTTTAGGGATCTATGAAATCCTACCATTTCTTCCCCCCCCTGGGCAGTCTGACATGAGAGATGCTAACTTTTTTTTTTCTTAAAGGAAGTAAAATCATCCATTTGATGTTTTCCTTTGATGAAGATTTGTTACATTGTGAGTCACTTACTAGGAATTTTAAGTTTTCTTAAAGGTTTGTCATCTATCATTTTTCTGCAAAAAGTAAATTAGAAGCCACTTACAAAGCAAAAATAGCACTTATTAGAATCACATACCTTTTATTTAAGGCCAGCTTACTGTTAAAAATAACAATATGGATAAAAATTTCCAAAATTTGAGCATGGGCATAAAAAGTCTTTCTTGTGATTTGTTTCTGCTTTTGCTGCTAGCTAGCTACTCCTATCATTACTTCCCTCTAATAAACATTAGAATAAATGTGCACAGTTTCTTCTTGTGCAAATTTTGTGCAGATTGTTATCAGGACCTTGGATGGTAGGTTTTTTTGTTTTTTGTTTTTTTTTAAACTTAGACGAGGTGGGTTTAAGGTGTGTTGTGTGTGTGTGTGTGTGTGTTGTGGGTGTTGTGTGGTGTGTGGTGTGTGTGTGTGTAAACCAACCTATATGTGTTCATTGGTGTCTTTTGTGGATTACGTAAGTATGTTTTTTGGCTGCATTGCCGACGAGATTAAATTACTACTAAATTATTGTCAGCTTAGTGGTAGGAGTAATATTTTTTTGGTAATATTTAATGGTTAAATACCAATTTCTGAATGCTTTTCTCATTTATGTTAGAGTGGTGGGAAAAGGGCTCAACACCAAGATGTTTGATTTTAGATGTTATTGCTAAGGCTGCATTATCAGTGCTTCTTTGTAGTCCGGTTACTGATAACTAGACTTTGTAGTCCGGTTACTGATAACTAGACATTTTGAGTTTTAATTTTTTTAATCCAGTTCTTATAAGGATATGAAAGTCCCATGTTATCTTTCAAAAGAGCACTCTTAGGTAGGATACCACAATTTGGTGCTTGGCACCCTAGGTCCGGGTGATTAGTTATACTTGATCATAGATCTTTGTGTGTCTGATTGACAGCTTTTACAGTGTTGCTGCCTTTTCAGCCTAGTTGTTTCTCCTTTTTTAAGGCAAAGCAGAGAGCAGAGGTTCTTCAGTCCACGCAACGGTTCTTCTCCGAACAACAGCAGAGCAAACAGATAGGAGGCAAAGCACAGAAAGTGGACAGTGATTCAAACAAAACTCCTGAAACTCTGACTGACCCCCCTGGAGTTTGTCAGGACAGAGTAGAGGACAAGCCTCCCCCTACACCCACCACAGCAGCCAAACCTGTTAGAACCGGACCAATCAAACCCCAGGCGATCAAAACAGAAGAAACCAAATCCTAAAGGCTGTGATTTATAGCTGGGTCTGGGAGGGGGGGGAGGGTTGGGGAGGGGGGGAGGGGGGAGAATGAGTTCAGCTAATGCCCGCAGGATTCCAAAGCCGGGGGAAGGGAGAGGGGGACATTCTCCTATCAGGGCTCAGGAGGATGCACAGGGACATAAGCTATTGACAGTGTCGCACAGACAGCTGCAATACCAGGAAAGCTTGAGGCTCTGTAGACCAGCAGCTGCTTTGTGTAGCCCCACCAGAAGTCGGTCTGCACTGGTGGGGGTGCCTTTTTATAGTCAGGATGGAGATGCCCATGTATGAGCAAACAGCCTGTGTACATCTAATGCAGAATCTTCACGGTTCCCTGCCATAGCAGAAGCATGAAGACAGCTAGCACAGCAGTCAGAATGTGACTTACGCAGCGTGTTCCCAGCTCCTGAGCAGAGATGCTTTCTTATTGCTCTTTTATGTTCTTTGGCTGCTATTTCCGTTTTTTCTAGGCTCCTTGCATAAGAGCTGCAGATGGATGGTGCTGGACAGAAATAGCCTTATTTTGTATTATGGCAGCTTGCTGTTGTTATGACATGGAAGCTGAGTTAAATGAACACAATCAAAGGACAGTAACTGATCTCTCCCTTCCCTTGACCTGTAAACAGATAGATGCATAGTCATGTCAGCATACTTTAAAAAAGTGGTTTTTTTTTTTTTTCTCCTCCCTCCCCTCCCCCCCAAATGGCCAGTGTTTGGCTAATGCTTCTGTTTGAAATGATGCTGTATTTAGATTGTGGCCTAAAGTGTGAAGTGCTACTTGGCATCCTCTTCCTTCCTGAAAGCATCCATTCCCCCGACATGGCAGGCTTGTTGCATTAATAAGTCAAACAAGTCCTTCTTGCCTCTGCTCAGCCATCTTTTTATGAAGCCAGTGGTTTTCTAAACGGTTTTCAGCTAATAGTTATGTAGAGCAACAAGCACTTAGATCTGTGCGGCTAGTTAATGGAAATCCTATCTAAGGAGATACATTTCTGTATCAGAGCTGTGTCACACTACCCTTCCTGCCCACTCTGTGCTGGAAAAGTAGAATCAAGTCAAATAATGCCTTTTTAATTGTATCCTCTAGTATTATAGCTGTAGGACAGTACTGTATTATACTTCTGTGAATGTAAAATATCCTGTACCTGCTTATGATACGTAGTAGTGACCGTGCTATACCAGAGCTGTTTTTAATGATGTTATTCTAGATAGACTTTTGTTTTTTCCAGATGATGATTGAGAAGCTAATAAAAGGCTCCAGGTACCACATCAGTAACAGAATGCTGTTTTTCTGGGATTTTTAAAAAAAAAAAAAAATTTCTTTGTGGGGGGAGGGAGATGTTTTCAGGGGGTTTGTTTTGTTTTTGTTTTGGAAACAGTGAGCTGAAAGTCTAATGTGTATAAATTTTGTTCAATGACTGCAGAACCTGGAAAGGCTGTTGCTGCTATTGATGCCTAGCAAATTGCTATTGGTTATCTTTTTATATAAATATATATATATATATAATTTGAATTTTTGGAAACTTTAGCTGTGATGTCAACTTTGGAAAAGTATCCCACTTGTACTGTGTTGAGTTGGCATTGTACAGAAATTAACAGCCATATTGGTCTAGAAACGTTAAACTTAATTTTTTTTCCATTTGTACAGGGGTAACACACTGTATTAAATATGTAAGGTCTTATTTACATGGGTTTGATTACAGAAACTAATAAAATATTCTCTAAATAATGCATCATGTAGCTTTCTAATCCTTTCCTATAAGAGCCCTACAAATGGCATGTCATATAAGAACAATGACAACATAAGATGTGAACCAGGAGAAGAGAATACTCCGAAGGGGAAGGGCCACCACTCATTGTGTTCTACACAAAAGTCAGCACATTTTCATGAAGCACCTGCTCTGAGCAAAGAACTGTGCTAGGAGTTGGGTGGATGGGGATCCGGGCAGACCTTTTTTTTTTTTCTTTTTTTTTTTTTTTCCTTTTTAAACAATAATTGACTCTACAAAGCATACAAGGCAAAACGATCTAAAAGAAAACTTAAGGGAGAACACATCCTAATGTGGTAGCTGCTTGGAATGTTGTGGTCAAGGCTAGATGAAGATGTAATAAAATAATATGCTCTCAGATCAAAATACTGAGGACATTGTGATCCCTAATCTAGTTTAATTGGCTTCCTTTGAGGCAATATGTTGACTCTTCAGTCAAGTAAATTTGGGGCAAAGTTGGGGAAGAGACATCTTGTCCTGTAGATAGCAGTTGGAAACAGAAGTCTGAAGTGCTTGGATTTTTAAAGAGTTTTATATTTGTCAGAGGAATGTACATAAATTAGATCCTAAAGACTTCTCTGGATACTTATTTTCAACCAAAAAGGAAAGAGAAACAAATACGTGCATGCATACATAGTGATTTGCCTGAGGTCACACCACTGGTTAAAGAGCTAAGCCAGAATTTGGGCTCCTGACTTCTTGCCTTTGGTTAGTGTGGGGAATAGGCTTTAACTGTTGTCAAGCTTAAGTACTTCCTCTGTTCAGAAGAATTCAAGAGGAATGTCCTTCATTTGAAATATTTCTGAACAAGGGACATGTTTTAACTATAAATGAATTCTGAATTGGAATTGAGTGAGGGAAAGAGATTCTAACCCATATCTTGGCTCCAGAAAGGCATCATGTTGTATCAAGTATGAAATCATTACCCACTTGATGATATTGGGCAAAAATTGCAACTTCCTCAAAATCAACATTTTAATTTGTAAAAAGAAAAAATTCTTTTAACTTAGCCCAGGATAAATTTTCTATTTCTAGAAATTGGTAGGTTAAAAATAAAAGATGTATGTGTGTTAGCTCTAAATCCTATTAATCTGCCTTTCTATCAGGTGTCCTCTAAGCACCTACCCCAAATCTTCACATTCTTTTAGTTGTAGAGACCGTGTAAAAGCAGTTTAAATGCTTCTCTTGGAAAAGGGAACAAGCATTTATTGAGCACCTACTCTGTACCAGGCACTGTGATAAATGCTTTACAAATCTCGTGGGTGACCCTCTCAACATCCCTGCAAGGTAGGTGCTGTTAGACCCATTTTATAGGGAAATGAGGTTATGTTGACTTGCCAGACTTACAGACAGTAACTGGAGATAGGTCTTGGGATACCAGGTTGTGCACTTTGCTTTCTGCATTACCTAGCTGCCTCTGAGTTGCTCTTTTAGGGGCATGATAATGCTTTGCAAGTCGGAACTTCAGTTTTTTAAAATAGTTTTTAATCCCCTGCCATGCACTTGATTTCTTAATTAAGGTGATCCTTCAAAGGAGAATGAGCCCTATAACCTTTAAGAAAGACACCTATGAAGGGATAATTATGATGAAATCAATTTAGATGAAGTTTAAGAAGTCAACAGAATGTACTGTTTGAGCTGCATAATGGACAGTTGGAGACCAGATAAGATTAGGCTAGCTAGATCTGAGAATCATCAGGAGAGAGAAGATAATTGATATAAAAAGATAATAATTGATCACTGATTCAGAACTGAAGAAATCACCAAGCAAAATAAGAGCTCAGAATAAAGACTTGGGGACAACCTGGATGAAGTTCCACAAAGGAGATCAGAAGTAGTCAGACAGAAAGAAAACTAGGAGAGAGCAACATCACAAAAAAACCTCTAAAGGAGAATATGGGAGAGAACTGATTGACAGTGGCAAAGACTGAAGAGAAGCCAAGAAGGAGGTGGAGAAAAGCCAAAAACCTATTAATTTTGGCCATTAAGAAGTCATTGGCAGAAGGCGCAGTGGCCCTAAAGTCAGGGGGACCTGAATTTAAATCTGATCTCAGATACTTTATTAAAAAAGAAATATATATACTATTTAAAAAAAAAAACTTTTATTTACCAGATGTATGCATGGGTAATTTTACAGCATTGACAATTGCCAAACCTTTAGTTCTAATTTTTTCCCCTCTTCCCCCCCCCCCCCCCCAGATGGCAGGTTGACCAATACATGTTCAATATGTTAAAGTATAAATTAAATACAAAAATACAATATATGTATACATGTCCAAACAGTTGTTTTTCTGTACAAAAAGAATCCGACTTTGAAATAGTGTACAATTAGCCTGTGAAGGAAATCCAAAATGCAAGAAGACAAAAACAGGGATTGGGAATTCTATGTAGTGGTTCATAGTCATCTCCCAGAATTCTTTCGCTGGGTGTGGCTGGTTCAGTTCATTACTGCTTTATTGGAACTGATTTGGTTCATCTCATTGTTGAAAATGGCCACATCCATCAGAATTGGTCATCATATAAGTATTGTTGAAGTATATAATGATTTCTTGTGACCTCAGATACTTTACACGAGATAGCTGTGTTACCCCAGGCAAGTCATTTAAGCCCAATTGCTTCACAAAAATCAATAAAGAGGTCATTGTGGTGATTTTCGTGAGGCTTGTTTTGGTTGAATGATAAGGTTATTAATCACTGCAGAAAGTTAAGAAGAGAGAGAGATGAAAGGAAGTCAAGGAATCAATTGTGGATCGCCTTTTCAGAAGTTTACCACAAGAGGGAGAAGAGAGACAGCAAATACAGACAGATCAAGTAAGTTTTTTTTTTTTGTTTTTTTTTAAGATGGGGAAAATATAGACATGTTTGTAGGTAGTAGGGAAGCAGCCAGAAAATAGGGAGAGATTGAAATTAAATGAGTAGTAATGATAGAGAGGGCAGTCTACTGGGGAAGACAGGATAAAATGAGATTGCTTGGGCATATAAAGGGGTCAGCCTTAGCAAGAAAGATACCTCTTCATGTAAAATAGAAGCAAAGGAAGAAATCATAACAAAAGATATCATATCCCACTCAGCACAATCAGAATGATCAATTTTATTTTTTATTTATTTATTTTTTAAATTATAGCTTTTTATTTACCAGATATATGCATGGGTAATTTTACAGCATTAATAATTGGCAAGCCTTTTGTTCCAATTTTTTCCCTTCCTTCCCACCAATCCTCCCCCAGATGGCAGGTTGATCAATACATGATAAATATGTAATAATATAAATTATATGTATACATGTCCAAACAGTTGTTTTGCTGAACAAAAAAGAATCTGACTTTGAAATAGTGTACAATTAGCCTGTGAAGGAAATTAAAAATGCAGGCGGACAAAAATAGAAGGATTGGGAATTCTATGTAGTGGTTCATAGTCATCTCCCAGAATTCTTTTGCTGAGTGTAGCTGGTTCAGTTCATTACTGCTCTATTGGAACTGATTTGGTTTCTCTCATTGTTGGAAAGGGCCACATCCATCAGAATTGATCATCATATAGTATTGTTGTTGAAGTTTATAATGATCTCCTGGGTCCTGCTCATTTCACTCAGCATCAGTTCATGTAAGTCTCTCCAGGCCTTTCTGTATGACCTGCTGGTCATTTCTTACAGAACAATAATATTCCATAACATTCATATACCATAATTTATTCAGCCAATCTCCAATTGATGGACATCCATGTAGTTTCCAGTTTCTGGACACCACAAAGAGGGCTGCCACATACATTCTTACACATACTGGTCCCTTTACCTTTTTTAGTATTTCTTTGGGGTATAAGCCCAGTAGTAGCACTGCTGGGTCAAAGGGCATGCACAGTTTGAGAACTTTTTGAGCATAGTTCCAAATCGCTCTCCAGAATGGCTGGATTCTTTCACAACTCCACCAACAATGTATCAGTGTCCCAGTTTTCCCACATCCCCTCCAACATTGCGTATTATCTTTCCCTGTCAATTCCAGCCAATCTGACAGGTGTGTAGTGGTATCTCAAAGTTGCCTTAATTTGCATTTCTCTGATTAATGGCTTGGAGCATCTTTTCATATGATTAGAAATAGTTCCAATTTCCTCATCTGAGAAATTGTTCAATATCCTTTGACAACAATGGCCAATTTTAAAGGAGCTGTTACAAGTTAGGTATACTACTATACGATTGATGGAGCTGCGAATTAGTGCAACCATTCTGAAAGCAACTTGGAATTAGGCAAATAAAATAACTATAATGTCCATACCCTTTGATTCAGAGATTCTATAATGAGGTATATATACCAAGGAAGTCATGGATAAGAAGAAATTTATACCAAAATATAAAGCCCCCTTTTTTTCAGAACCATGAATTGGAAACAAAAGAGATGCCCATCAATTGGGGAATGACTAAACAATGAATCTAAAGGAATTTTAAAGAAATGACAAATGTGATAAATAGACAAAAATCATGAGGTGGCACAATAGATAGAATGCAAAAGCTAGGGAGAGGAAGACCTGATTCAAATCCAGATTCAAACCCAGGATAAATCATTCTTAACATTTCTCTGCCTCAGTTTCTTCATCTGTAAAGTAGGGCAGCAAAGTGGCAAAGTGCTTAGAGTACCAAGCTTAAACTCAGGAAGACTCCTTTTCCTGAGTTCATATCTGGCTTCAGATACTTCCTTTCTGTGTGACCCTGCACAAATCACTTAACTCCATTTGCCTCGGTTTCCTTACCTGTAAAATGAACTGAAGAAGGAAATTGTAAGATATTCCAGTATCTGCCAAAAATAGCCCATGATTGAAAAATGGCCAAACAATAACAACAAAGTAGGGATAATAATAGCACCTATATATCAGGTTATTGGGGTGATCGAATGAAATAATATTTGTGCTTTATAAACCCTAAAGAGCTCTATAAATGGCAGCATGGAAAGACCAATGTAAATCAATGTAGTATAAAGAAACAAGCTGAGCAAACAACATATACAATGAGTATAGGATGTTAATGGAAAGTACAGCCACCAAAAAAAAAAAAAAAAAATCAAAAATAAAGTAAATTTGACAAGTATGTCTTGCTTCTATGAAAAACCATGACCCAAATAAAGTGTCACCCTGCCACTCTGCAAAGGTGTGAGGTCCACAAGTATGGTCCCCTGCTTATAATAAGACTTTTTTTTTTTTTTTTTTTTTTTTTTTTATTTTATTTTAAGTACTGATCAGTTGTACCACTGTTTTTTGTTTTGTTTTGGTTTGGTTTGGTTTGGTTTTGGTTTGGTTTGGTTTGGTTTGTTTTGGTTTTTGGTTTTTTTGTCCTTTTATTCTGTGTGTGTCTTAAAAAATATTTGTCATCTGAGATGGCTATTTGGGTGGTAGGGGGCAAAAGCTTGACATCAATTAAAACTTTTTTTAAAAAAATAAATGCTTGTTAACTTGAAATTTGCAAAACCAGTAGGAAGGAAGGAAGGACACATTTATTAAATACCTACTAGTGTCAAGAACTGTGTGAAGCATTCTACAAATTACAAATGTAATATTCTACAAAATTATGTCATTTAATCTTCAGAGCAATGCTAGGAGGTAGGTGCCATTGTTAATACTATTTTACAGCTGTGGCAATTGAGACAGGGTTAAGTGACTTGCCCAGGGTCACACAGGTACTAAATGTCTGAGGTTGAACTGAAGTCTTTTTAATTCCAGACCTGGTGCTTTATCCAAAATACCACCTAAAAGGTCCCAAGGGAAAGGGATAGATAGGAGAGGAGAGAGGGAGGAGAAAGAGAGAGAGAGAGATAGAGAAAGAGAATGAAAGAGGAAGGGAGGCAGGGAGAGAGTGAAAAAGAGACAGAGATAGAGAGGAAGGGAGGGAAGGAAGGAGAGAAATAGAGTGAGAGAAAAACAGAAATAGAGAAACAGGAAGGGAGAGAAGAGGTAGATGGGAGAGGGAGAAGATGGAAAGGGGAGGGAGAGGGAGAAGGGAGAGGAGAGGGGGAAAGGAGAGGGAGAGAGAAACGGAGAGAGAGACAGAGAGAAGCAGGGCAGGGTGGGAAGAAGAGGGGGAGAAAGACAAAGAGAAAGCTGGAGGAAGGAAGTGTGTTTTTTATGAGTGCCTGTAATTTCATCAGTGAAGGGAACCAGGGTTTCAAAAGCAACACCCCTTGTATCAAAACGAACATGTCCACCGCTGTTCTCTAACAGTCTTAGTGAGTTGCCTTTACCACCAAGAGATTAAGTTCCCCAGCATCACATCGCTAGCACAGAGAGCATTGTCATGGGGTTTCAGAGTCCTATCTCTGCTTCTCCCTCTCTGGCTGACTCTGGGAAGTCCCTCCACCTGAGCCTGAGTTTTCCACCTGCAAAATATGGATAATAACATGCATGTTCTTCTCTAACTCAGAGGCTTGTTTGTGATGCTCCAGAGAGAAAGCAGACAGGCCTACTAAGTGAGCCCAGCTGTGAGCTCTTTAGCACCTGATTAGTCAAGCCTTTCCTTCAGTCTTTGAAATAAGGGCAGTAAGTAAAGGTGCTTAAGTTGGCAGGGTTTGAGAAAGTTTAAGCAGTCAAGGGTTCAAGTTGGAGGCTACTTGCTTGCTTACTCAGGCCTTCCTTTGATGGACAAGAAGATTGAACTTCCAACCAAAATTAAAAAAAAAAAAAATCTGTTTATTAAGAAAAAGGAACTCAAAAGTTATTTCCAGAAGAAGTGTTCACATCTCTGCCCAGTGAAAGCTTATCCGGGTATGGTGTATATATGTGCTGTGAGTGTGTGATATGTGCTTAAGCGTAAAAGGGAGGTACAAAAAAGCTTTGGGAAAAACTAAGTAATAACCATAAAGAAGCACAAGGGAATTGTGATTGTTTAACTCGGAGAAGAGAGGCCTGGGTATGTTTTTGTTGTAGTTAGTTTGATTCAAATAATTGAAGGGAATGCTACATTTTAGTTGGAGGTTAGTGAAAATGAAGATTTAATTTTTCATTCATCCAAGTTTGCAAACCTTCTGAAAAGATTAGTCCCAGGTGGGAATCTGATCTAGGAGGAAAATACTAAATAGCTTTGCAGGTGAAGACTTAGGTGTCTAATATTAGAAGCAGTTCCCAAAATGCTTTAAATTGTATCAAAGAACCTTTTTATCCTGAGTCTAGATAATTCATCTCCGTGAAAGCCAAGAATTCGAGCCATTTGGGGAACAAGGGAGTACTTTGCTGTCAAAATACAACTTCAGGTTAGTAATTGCAGGAACAAAAAAATAGATCCTTGCGGATTTATAATGCAAATAGAGCGGAGCCAGAACAAAAGTAAGCTAAGAAGTGAACTCTCCATCAAAGCCTCTGCTGTCTAGATAGATGAATAAGGATATTTTTTTCTTCTTTGCTGCTTCTCTGGTCCGGAGTTAGCAAAGTGTTCTTTGTCATTTCATTTTTGAAGAGGACCATGACATTAGGGAGGGGGTGCCATGATATGTGAATTGAATTTAAGTGAGGGAGTGGTATGCAGGGTCCTCTAGAGCTATCTGGGTCCAGTGGCAAGATATAGATCAGTAAGATTGGAGATAACCCTAGATGCAATGGGAGAAGTTGGCCTTTTTAAGCTAAGGTCTTTAATATGTCTCAGTTTGACTAGGCAACACCCATTCAGTGATTAAGGTTAGGTGACTTCCTAATATACAAATGTTGCAATATCAGTTCCTAGCTCAGAGAATTTTATATTCCCTCTTCCCTATAGACTCCTTGGTCCAGTTTTTTAAAAGTCCTCCACAATCCAGCTCCATGCCTCCCTACATTTCCACAAAGTGCTTTCTTTCCACATTTCTGATAATGAAATCCTTCTTTCTTCAAGGATTGGTTCAGAGGTGCTTCCTCCATAAAGCCTTTCATGATTTGACTCTCAGCCCCAAACCTCAGCTGAAAAGTAGGTTCCAGGTTCTCTCCTCATGTTTTCCTAGAGCATTTTGGTTCTCTCACTTCTTTGCTCCAGTACTATCTTACTTTGAATTGTACTTATTTGGGCATTGTCAGGGTATGGCTTGTCCCTTTTGTGTTCCTAACCCTTAACACAGAACCTTGCACATAGCAAGCAGTAATATTTGTTCTGATGCACTCTGAGCCGGTGTTTCCTTAAGTACCCGAGATTTTGCCCCTCAAAGGAAAAATAGGAGAGACAATTTTAGTATTTTAATTATTATCCTTTATTCTGTGTAAAATCTGTAGGCCAAACTCCTCTGAAAGGCCAACATGGAGAAGTTAGAGAATGGGGTTGCTATTCAGAGGCTGTCAGAGGCAACATAGTAGGTTTACTAGTAATTGCAGGAACAAAAAAATAGATAGAAATCCCAGCAAGCTCCATGCAAGCATCAGAATGATTCCCTTTCCCACTCATTGGATGACAATATTCCTGGCAAGAAGCATCTGTACTTGTTGAGATTGATTAATCTCCAGCTGTATAAGAGAAGTCTGATGAATATCTATTCCATGCTGTGTTTCAGATTAAGCGATGACACTCGGAACACTACAGGAGTTGGAAAGTTCTCATCCTTCCTTGGCATTCCAAGCAGGAGCATCTCCTGTGGTCAAAAGCATTAATATGCTTTACAAAGACCTGACCATGGAGGTGTTCAAGAGAAGGGTCACCATGAGTCAGAGGTATTCAAGAGCTCTTTGTTCACTTGCTATGAGTGGAAACTGAGGGAGTGAAATATATTCCCCAAATTACTGTTGCTGGAAACATCTTTCCTATGCTGTTCCTTGGAATACAGAAATGTTCTGTTGGTGACAAGATGATCTCAAATAAACTAGAGACCATGAATTTATTTTGTGAAGCTGTTGATACCTGTATTTCTGAATTATTTTTTTGGATAATTTTTTTCTTTTCTCTCTTTCTCTTCCTCTCTTCCTCTCCTCCTCCTTCCTCCTTCTTTCTTCTTTCTTCTTCATTTTTTTGCCAAGACAATTGGGGTTAAGTGACTTGCCCAGGATCACACACTAGGAAGTGTTAAGTGTCTGAGACTGGATTTGAACTCCAGTCCTCCTGACTTCAGGACTTTATCCACTGTGACACCTAGCTGACCTTCTTAGGGGGTATCCGTAGACTTAGCCAGATTGCCAAAATCTATGACACAATAAATCTTAGAAACTCTTGCTTTCTGGATGAGAATATGAAGCATCTGGCTACGGAGGAGAATGAAGAGCCCTCAATAACAAGAGGAGACTTTCTATATAGAGAGCAGGGGTTCATCTGTACTACTTGGGGAGCCTGCCAGAATCTTGTTTAGACACTTCCTCTACCCACTCCCTACCAAGGTCCTGCTCCCTCTACCTTAACTGAAGTCTAACCCTTCAGTTATTCCAATGGCAGTAATAATAATGAGATATTATAAATGTATATATGAATACATATACATGTATCTGTATGTATGTATATGCACACACGGGGGGGGGGGGGGAAGGGGGAAGGAGAGAGAGGATAAAAAGAGAAGGAAAGAGGGAGGGAGAGAGAGGGTAGAAAGAGAAGGAAAGAGGAAGAAAAAGAGGAGAGAGGGAAAGGAAAGAGGGAGAAGGAGGGGAGAGGGAGGGAGGGAGAAGAGTGAGTGTGAGTACATGGAAGAAAAGAATTGGGAGCAGGCTTTTTCTTTAGTTTTCTATGATGTGGACTGGAATCTTTAGAAGGCAGTGGTCATCGTATACAGCATAAGTTTATTTTGATGGGGGCAGATGGATTTTGATGGAATTAGGGATTAAAAGCATGACCATGACATCCCCGAATATGAGCTTTTCTTTCCTAAAAGAATATTGGGCAGGTCATGTCTCTCACTTCTCCAGGCCATTCCCCAGGCCTGGTGTGAATATTTTGATATGTATAGAAAATTGTTTTGTTTTTGCTTAGCCAAAATAGCTAGCCTCCCTCTGACTTTAATCAATCAAAAAAATATATTCAAAAAGAGTAAGGGACTGAGAATGGTGCTACCAGATCTAGCTGTTACTAGCATTACAAGGGATGTTTAATCAAGCCTCTTTACTTGTTAACACGCTTGTCAGCATATCTAAAATTTCATTATTAAGAATTTATTTCTGCCTTTTTTCCTAGAATAATGAAGCTAAGATTCTCTTCTCCCTCCAGCACGACTTCTCCTATACTCCTTGTCCCCCCACCACCTCCTCCATCTCCTGATGAGGGCTGTGGAAACCCTTGTAGGCTTCTGAAAGATCCTGAAATCTCTGATACCTGACTGAAGTAACTCAGGCTGAGTTTTGTCTCATGCATCTCCAAGGGAACAAGCAGCTTCAGCTGTATTTCTGCTTTGCACCCAATTTCCACTGTGAGAGTTTTGTTCCTTTGACCTCAATCATTATTCTTTGGCGGAGGTGTTTTTAAAAATTATTTTTAAACCAAAGTTTTGACATGAAGTAGGTATAGTTTTTGGGGTCTTTGATGTTATATTGTAGAATATTTGTCTTTTGTAATTAGTGAAAGTAATAAAACCTTGAAAGTGTGAGACTTCAGTCATTGCTTGTCATAGAATTTGAACAAAAAAAATCAAAGAGTGGATTGGAAAAGTATGACCAGGCCTGTTGGAAAATAGAATAAACCTTGGTAGTGTATAGTGATTTAGAACATGGTCTCTCCAACCTCAATCTTTCTCTCTCCCTCTTCTTCTTCCTCTCCAATAGCTTGTCAACATGTCTAAAATTTCACCATCTTTGGTCCTACTGTTCACTTGTGTGAAGTGAAGTGTGAAGATACCCTCGGAGACCTTAGGAGGTGGCTCAGTGAATAGAGCACTGAACCTGAAATCAGGAAGCCCTTAGTAGAGATCTAGGCTCCGATACTTACTATGACTCTAGGCAAGTCATTTGATCTCTCTCTGCCTTAATTTCTTCATCTGCAAAATAGGGATAATAATGCAACTACTTTGAAGATCAATGAAATGATATGTGTAAACTCCCTTGCAAACCTTAAAATGATATTTATTATTGTGTTTAAATTATGTCATATGTTATTATATGAAAATGACAGCTATTATTTTAGATCAAGCTTTGAAAGAATATTCAGTTCATCTAGACACTCTAGTTCTCTCTCTTTTAGAGATGAGGAAACTGAGTTTGTAGGATTTTAACTCGGATTCTCTGACTTGAGATTATGGCACAGTATCTAGAGGACTTGCCTTGAAGTCAGGAGAATTTGAATTCAAATCCAGCCTCTGATAACATATTGGTTGTGGGACTTTGGGTCCTTGCCAATCTTCCATTAATTTAGGAAAGCATATATTAGCAATATTGGTGCTCTTTTTTTTTTTTTTATCTTTACTGTTTGTTCAGTATTTCCTAATTACTTTTAATCTCACTGCACTGGGGATGGTAGGCGGTGTTTGATACCTCTGATCTAGGCTTAACGACTCCAAATTGCTGACAAAGTACTAACCTACATTTGTAGAGGGAGCTTCTCACCTGGGAGTTTTCACTACCAGTGAAATCACAGGTGCAGCCCCTATCCCCATCTTCAGCTCCTGGTTTAGCTGCTTCCTCCTGTCAGCTGATACTTTATTGGGGATTAACAAAATAAGGCAGAATCAGGGGAATGATTAGGGAGAGGAAAAAGGACGGTAAAGAGGAGACAAAGAGAGTGTGAGTGAGAAGAGAGCAAGAGGGAAAATGGTCTAGAGAGATAGGGAAAGAAGAAGGAAAGGGAGTAAGAGGAGAAAAGAAATGGAAGAAGGAAAAGGGGGAGAGAGAGAATAATAAAATGGATGTAAGGTCATGTGGTAGAGTGAATCAAACTGGGTTCATGTCCTGAAGGAAAGAGAAAGGAAACAAGTATTTAAATTATCTACTGTGTGCCAGATGCTCTACTGTGCACTTTAAAAATACTATCTCATTCTCTGCAAGGTGGGTGCAATTATTATTCCCATTTTACAGTTGAGGACACTGAGGTAGACAGAAGTTAAGTGATTTATCAAGGGTTACCCAGCTGGTAAGAGTCTGATGCCTAATTTTGACCTTTATGACTTTGAGCCCACTTCTATATCCATTCTATTACCCAGCTGCCTAAGAGACTGAGTAACTTTATATAAAGTTTGTAATCTCCCTGATCCTCAATGCCCTCATTTCTAAAATGAAAAAGTTGACCAAGATCTCTAAAGTTCTTCTTGTTCTAGATAAATGCTTTTACATATTGCCTAACTCATTATGCTGGAGACTAGTGGTGTAAACATGCCAGCTTCTTCTGAGATGGTTGGTCCCTTTCTGCTTACAATCTGTAGTTCTGTGATCCTTTCCTTCAAGCCCAATTCTTCCATATTAGTTTTTAGAAGCTAATATCATCCTCCTGAAGTCAAATTCAAGCATTCTAAGGGATCTGGAGAAAACATGCCTTGGTGAATATAAGTATGTATCAAATGTGCAGAAATATAATCACACTGAATTTAAATGTGAACATATTGCAACATGTTTATTCGAAAAGGCACCAAATGGTTACAAGCGAGACAGTAGGAACTAACTCTTGTGAATACATTGTCTCTGAATGCAAGCCCGGCATGGGCATTAGGATGCTTCTCTTCATTCTGAATCTCTGGCTTCCTGTTATATATATTGCAGTTCTACAAGCCCCAAGAAATTAAAATCATAGTGGAACATCTCCCACCCCTCCTCAGCAAGTCAGGCAGGTCTTTCGTGATAAATTTATGAGAAAACATGAGTGAAAATCGAGCAGAATGAGAAAATATAGAGGAGTAATATAATTCCACTCCTAAAGGGAGAATCCATGCTGATGGACTTCCAAAGCCACCGCCCAGTGCAGCGAAATAGCCTAAACCACTTGTCAATCAGCTTCTTCTCCTATTGCTTATTTCAGGAAGCTCTCCAAAGGGATGGTTCTTCAACCATTTGCTATTCTTTATAAAAATGTGGCTAGTTTAAGCAGAACCTATTGTGTATTCAATCAGCACTTTAGACTATATTCACCTTCTTTCTTACCCTTCTTTCCCTCTCTCCACTCCTCTATCAAAAAAATTTTACTACTTCAGAGCCAAGTGTTATGAAAAGATGATTTTTTTCTGAGTTTAGGAAAACAGGAAAAGCACAAAAAACCAGGATGAGCATGGAACAGCTTGTTTTCCCCTCTACCTCCTCCCCTGTCCTTGAGTTCCTAGTTAATCCAGAGGATAGCATCTTCCTCTCTTTCCTAGGAGATAGCTCTGGTGAAGCCTTACATCTCACATCTGAGAAAGCCTTATGTCATATTCCACCATGTTGAAGTTATCCCATGAGAAAATCTTCTTCTCCGCAGGATTGTAATCAATCATGCTGCTGTATTTATACTGGTTCTTGAATGGGATGGTCAGAGCCTTGCTGCTCCTGGAACTGGTATCATAAGCCAGGTTGATGATGGTGTCAGCTGTAGAATAGCTGCTGACAGTGTATAGGGTGCCACAGATTATAAATGAGTTTGCCACCGATTGCTTTCGAATATTGGTCTCCCAGGTTTGCTCGAGTTCTAGGGTGTCTGGATTCATTTTGGAAAGGACGATCGCTCCTTTGGCTGCTTCTGTGCTGTAGATGACCCATAGTCCCGTTTCATCCACGGCCAAGTCAATGTCTGTATAGCCGCCCCAAGAATAAGGGAACTGTCCGTGATAACCAGCGTTGGGAATCTCCTTTTGAGCCTTCACACTTTCAGTTTTCAGTTCATACTTGATCACGGTTCGAGATGTATGTTTCTGGTAATAGAGAGCTCCACGGTAAACCACGGCACCTGTGCTCTCCATTGGAATAGCCAGCACGTGAACTTTGGAAGGATAGCCCTGGGTGAACTGGCTGATCTGCTCATATTGAAAGACCTGACGAACATCTGTGCCCACTGTGTCAACTCTCCAGGTGGTCTCCCGAGTATAGGGGAACACAGGCTCAGGGTCTCTCATCCAGACACCGTACTTGCCAGCAATTGTCTCGGCTTTTCTCAAGGTGATAGGTTCCCCCACCCAGACAAGTTCTCCACATCCTGCTGAATAAATAGAAAAATAAAACCTACTTACCAAAGGCCTTTCAAAATGTAAATGCTAATTGTAAAGTTAGAAAACAAGTCACCTCCACAGCATCGTTAATTTAGTTTTCATGGGTTTAGGTGAGGTGATGAATCCCACCAGTGCTCTTCCTAAAAATCAATAGTACTAACTCAAAGAGAACTCCTAAAAGAAATGATAGTTGCCAAGGCAACCCTTGGATCAAAGGGGTGAAAACAAAATAGCTCAACTATCCTATTTATGCTCATCACTGCATCTAATGGAAGCAGTATAGTATAGGGAAAGTATAAATATTTATTAAGTACCTACTGTGTGCCATGCATTTTGCTATGGAACTTTTTATAAATATTAGCTCATTTTATCCTCAGAACAATCTTGTGACATCTGTGCTGTTATCCCCATTTTACAGTTAAGGAAACTGAGGCAGGAAGCGATCAAGTGAGTCACCTAGCTGCCAATGTAGTGGAAAGGAATCCTGATTTAATCTGAAGTTCTGGGTTCAAACCACCTATTGGTTGTGTGTGTGTGTTTTTTTGTTTTTTTTTTTTTTTGCTAAGGCAGTTGGGGTTAAGTGACTTGCCTAGGGTCACACAGCTAGGAAGTGTTAACTGTCTGAGGTCAAATTTGAACTCAGGATCCTCCTGACTTCAGGGCTGGTGCTCTGCACCTCCTAGCTGTCCAGGGACAGCTGTGTGATCTTAAGCCGAATTATGGTCTGTCTTGAATGTTAGTTTCTCCATCCATAAAATGGACAAAATGTATTTCTATGTCCCTCACAGAATTGTGAAGAGAGTCTACTTTAAAATACCATAGCTTAAGGATAAAGGAAAAAATTACCTTCTTTTGTTGCTTTGATAATTCATGATTTTTGTTGATTTCATGAGTCATATTCTTAGGTATTTGTCAGATCTCTACTGTCAGATAATGGTATGTTTTAGAGTTAGTTACATAGCTCTCCCCAAAGATTAAACTATGATCTTGTAAAGGCTGGTTCCATCTCTTGTCTAAACTTTGCATCTGTCTCAGTCGCTAAAACAGTGTTCTGCGTATAATAGTGATATATAAATTACCAACTTAAGGAAAGGTCTAGAAAAAAAATAAATTTAAACAAAATCTAGTCACTTTATTGAATAGGCTTAAGCATCTTTAATCTTTCTATTGAAGATGGGATATATTTTCCTCTTGTCTTCTCATATCTCACTATTTCACAATTTGACTATTTCTTAAAGCTTTTATTATATGATTATCACATGGAAGGGAAGGAAATAAGCATTTATTAAATGTCCCAGGTACTGTGTCAAGCATTTTAAAATATCTTTAATATTATTAGTAATAGTCAACGTTTCTGAAATCTATAATCGTACTCTCATAGAGTCATAGACTTCTCAGAGTCGGAAGGAAGTTTCAGAAGCCATGCAATCTAACCTATACTTCAGTAAGAAATCTTTTTATATCATACGAGATATAAGACAAGTGGTCTTTGCTTGAAGACCTCTGGTGATGGGGAACCAACTATGTCCCAAGACAACCATTCTGTTTTGGGATAGCTGTAACACGCACAAAGTTCATTTGTCAGTTGTTTTATTGTTCTGGTGTCTGAAAGGCCATCATCTGGAAGAGCATTTAGATTTGCTTCTAAGGATAAGATTGGGAATAACGTGTAAATGTTACAAAAGCCCAAAACATGATGTCAGAAAAAGTATTCAAATAAATAAAGCAGTACAAAAGCATCATGGGCTGCCTCCGACTGCCATCCCTAGAATACTTAAATTGGAGGTGATGATGACTCTTTGGGGATGTCATAAAGGGAATTGCTGTTCAGGTACAGGCTAGACTCTATGGCCTCTGGGGTGCCTTCCAACACTGAGAGTCTGAGTCAAACACATTTGGAGAGAGTCCATAAAATAAGTAGGACAAGTTCCTATAATGTTCACAAGAGCAGCAAGCCTAAGTTCATGCCTACCTTCCTTTCTCCTTCCCTGGAAAACCATAGAAAAAGGAAAATCACTTCATGATTCATAAAAGAAATTCACATTTTTTCTTTAGGGAAGATTGATATTGATAACAAGTCAAAGAGAGATAGGGACAAATTAGAAAAAGAAAAATGTAGAATTAATATAAAATTAATACCATTGCCCACATTCTTATTACTAGAATGATTGGTTGAACTCTCTTTGAAGATGTGAGAAGCAGGAACCTCAGTTAATTCAGATTTCAGTTCTTGGTAGTCTGAATTATGCACATCCCATTTGGAAACTGTAATGAAAGAATGAGATAAATGCAATTGTGAGGAGAGACATCAATATTGATATACAACTAAAATATAAATTGTTCGAATAGACTTTCCATACAACTCAAGCAACATTTAAATTTATAGATAAATTTTCTTTTCATATAACCCAAGATTCACAATACAAACCTCTCCTTTTCTCCAGAGAACCATCTTTGGTAATAAAGAATTTTTTGAAAAGATTTTAAAAATTAGTTTAGAGAAAACAATACATCAAAAAAGCATTTATCTGTATATACCCATAGTTCTCCACCTCCACAAAGAAGATACTTTCTCCTGTCTTTTCTTTAGGCCAAGCTTAATCTTTACAATTTCACAGCATTTTATTGGAATTGTTTCATTTTCACAAGTATTTGTTAAGCACTTTCTCAAAAGCCTTTGCTTTCAAGAAGCTTATATTCTGTAGAGAGAGAAAGCATATGTACACATAAGTATATGCAAAAGAGAAAAAATAGAATATAAACCAAAAATTAAATTAAAATTAAATACAGGGTAATTTAGGGGAGAAGATGCTAGGAACTGGGGGAAATTAGAAAAAATATCATGTGGGGAAAATATTTGATTAACAGAGCTGCTTTATCAACTAGTAAACTTTTATTTCTTGGATGTGGGCCTATGCTCAGTATTAAACTTGGAGTTGGGAAAACCTAATTTCAAACAATGTCCCAGATACTAGCTACATGACCCTGGAGAAATGATGCTTTCTGAGCCTCAGTTTTATCATTGAAAAAAAAAATGGAGATAATAATAATGATAGTATCTACCCCTCCTGATCATTATAAAGATCAAATCAAATGAGACAAGGTATTAAAAGCTCAAAGAGCTATGTAAATGCAAGTCTTCATGTCATCATCATCATCACTACTATTATTAGCTAAAAATTTTATGAAATGCAAATGTCCCTGGGAGCAGTGTTACTTCTATAACAATAACTAATATTGATAGAGTACCTACTATATACTAGGCACTTTACAATTTCTAGTTTATTTCATTCTCACAATCATCTTGAGAGATAGGTGCTAGGCAAACAATTGTTAAATGACATTTCCAGGGTGACACAGGTAATTTTTGTGTGAGGCTGGATTTAAATTCAACTCTTCCTGACTCCAGATCTTGTATTCTATCCACTATACTGCCTGTCTGCCCCTCAAAACTAGTGTAACTAGATTTATTAGACTTGTTTCTTGAGAAGTGGTCTGATAAACAGATGAGTGGAGAGAATATGAGACTCCTGAGTGTCTGAGTGAATTTGGGGGAGGTAGCTGTGCCCCCAGAAACAGCTATATAGTACAGTGGAGAGAATGGTACACCTGGAGTCTGGAAGACTCGAATTCAAATGTGACCTCAGATACTTCCTGATTGTATGATTGTGATTGTAGGCAAGTCACTTAATCCTGTTAAATCTCATTTTTCATGATGTATAAAATGAACTAGTGAAGGCTAGGAAATATTAAGTGTCTGAGGTCTGATTTGAACTCAGCACTCTATCCATTGCACCATCTAGCTGCCCCAATCACTATATCTTTGCAAAGAAAACCACAAATGGGTCAGACAGACAGAAAAACAACTGAATGACAATAAACTTGTGCCCCAGACCGGGCGGGGAGGTGAGGGAAGAGAGATTGGGGCAAAAAGAGGAAGTCACAGAAGCCAAAAACAATGTTGGACAATTCCATATTTTTGTCCAAAGTCAATTCTGCTACGGATTATCCCAGATCCCTGGTTTTGCCCAGGAATCTACTCTTACTGATACTTGGATCCAAGAGCAAGCGTGGATAACTCTGCTTGAGTATCCCAGTCAGCTCCTTTTTCTCTGGATTAGTTATGCCAACAAGGACTTGGATTGTCCTCTTCACAGTCATATGTCTCACCAGCAACGTTGAGGATAAAGAAATTATCACCAAGTGAGGGACTGATTAGTGGAGATGCAAAATCTAATAAATCATTTCATTCAAAAAGGCATCTGCTGACGTTCTCCCCCTTGCTCAGCCTCTCTAAATTGCCAACTCGTCTTGGACATCATGAATGTTGGCTTTCAGCACCATCCAAGACCAATTTTCACTCTTACCTACCCCGGCTTACAAAATTAAAATGTGGCATTTAAGGCAGGGCCTGGCAACCCTTGGCACATATGGGGGGAAAGACAAGTTGAGCTACCTGACCTAATTTGCTGTCGCTGGCCCTATTCCTAGTTTTCTCCCACACTCCCCCACCCTCTGACTCAGTGTTGATGCAGCCGGTGGTCTTGACTTTGGCTGATCGGGTAAAAAGTTGCAGAACTTTCTGTCAGTATCCAATGTCCTGGTATATATTCTAATACTGTTTGTTGGTTAGCCAAGAGAAGATAGGGTGTCTTATGGTCAAAAGCTCCTATTCATCAATCAATAGGCATTTTATTAAGTGCCTAGTATGGATTAAGGTTTGAAGATTTGGAAAAATGGAATAGTGCTTGTCCTTAGGAAATTTAAATTCACCTGGGCGGAGGAAAAACAATATTAAAATAATATTTATGTACGAAATATGGCTTTAACAGGGTGGCTACCAGCAATTGGGAGAATGAATAGAAATATTTCATGTGAAAGATGCTTAAGTTCTTTGGAGTTTTGAAAGAAATGAGATTCTAAGATGCACACATCCCAGGTGTGGGAAAGGACTAGTGGAAAGGAAATTAGATGGGAAATGGGGTATCATCTGTGAGGAATAGCCAGAAGGCCAATTTGACTGGAATACAAATCATAGAAAAGGGAGTAATAGATAATGAGATTAGAAAGGTTGGATGTCTCATGCCAAAATGACAGTGTAGCATTCCCCATCTTTATCTCATATCCCCAGGGAATCTTGGGAAGTATTACTTGTTGCTGCGGTTCAGTAATTTTTCAGTCATGTCTTATTCTCTGTGACCCTATTTGGGCTTTTGTGGCAAAGATAATGCAGTGGTGTTTCATTTCCTTTATCCAGCTCCTTTTATAGATGAGGAAACTGAAGCAAATGGGATTAAGTGAATTGCCCAGTGTTCCACAGTTAGTAAGTGTCTGAGGCTGGATTTGAACTCAGGAAATTGAGTATTTCTGATGTTAGCCCAGATGCTTTATACACTATCGTGCCAGCTTGCTGCAATTCAGGGGCTTACTAAGAAGTGTATTTGAACTAAGACTATCAGAATGAGCATCTTCTTGAGCTCATAAAACAGTACTCCTCTATAGGTGTCTGTTGGTCCACTTAACCACTGTTTCCTTCAAATAGAAGAAAAAAATTAATAGATGATTCTGCATATCTTGTTCAGATGTGAGGCAGTCTCAATGATATAAGTTATGATACACAAATCTCCATGGCTCCGTTGCTGTGATCATTTTTAGTTCTCCGGAGGTATCAGAGACCCTCAATCCACCAGTCTTTTACCCACCATATTTCTCTGGGCACTCCCTGCAGTCTTCACTTACCATTGCCTGATCAGTATGCCAAATGCTGCGTTTATGGACAAGGATAAAAGAAAGAAAGCAAAGAAATAATTACAGTTTAGCCATACAGGACCAGACACTGGTGTCTGTACTTGGCAAAGTTTGAACATGGGGCCCCTCCATGTCTGTCATGAGGAGGCTTTGAGTTTTTGTCTTGATATAGACTATTTTATTAATCATTTATCATCAAATATCAATACAATAAAAACTGATTAGTAAGAACTTAGATTCAAGTGAGGTAGTTCAACACAAAAAAACATAATCATCTTCAATTACTAATTCTAAGTTTATATCAGGTTTTAATTAATATTGACATGCCTTAGAATGAGTGGCTTAACTACATAGAATTCCCAATACCCCTATTTTTGTCCGCCTGCATTTTGGATTTCCTTCACAGGCTAATTGTACACTATTTCAAAGTCTGTAAGATGTATTGGTCAACCTACCATCTAGGGGAGGAGAGTGGGGGGAGAGGGGGAATATTGAAACAAAAGGTTTGGCAATTGTCAGTACTCTTAAATTACCCATGCATATATCTGGTAAATAAAGAGCTATAATAAATAAATAAAAGAATGAGTGGTTTAGCTTCTTTGGGACTCAATTTCTCCATCTATAAAAATATGATCAGCTCTAAGATTCCTTAGAGCTCTGAATTCATTTGCTA
The DNA here is from genome assembly GCF_048593235.1 of Sminthopsis crassicaudata. Lineage (NCBI taxonomy): Eukaryota > Metazoa > Chordata > Mammalia > Dasyuromorphia > Dasyuridae > Sminthopsis > Sminthopsis crassicaudata. The sequence goes on from NC_133620.1 coordinate 59,511,271, forward strand.
TATCTGCTATTCAGCTCTTTAAATTTATTTTATATTACTTTCAGTTTTCAAATTTTTATTTTTTCTGGTTATACATGTGTATTGATTTTTTAACTACACATTTCTTCATGAATCATGTTGGGAGAAAAAAATCAGAACAAAAGGGAAAAACCACATGAGAAATAAAAACTGAAAAAAAAAAGTGAACATAGAATGTGTTGATTTATATTCAATCACCATAGTTCTTTTTCTGAATGCATATGATGTTTTTTATCATCAAATATTCATCTCTTTAAAAATGAAAAAGTTGTTATTAATATAATTGACCATATTAATAATCAAATTAATAAGAACCATATGATCATCTCAATGAGATGCAGAAAAAGCATTTGACAAAATCCAACATCCATTCCTACTAAAAACTCTTGAGAGTATAGGAATAAATGGACTATTCCTTAGAATAATCAGGAGCATATATTTAAGACCGTCAGTAAGCATAATATGCAATAGAAATAAACTGGAACCTTTCCCAGTAAGATCAGGAGTGAAACAAGGTTGCCCACTATCACCATTACTATTCAATATAGTACTAGAAATGCTAGCCTCGGCAATAAGAGCCGAGAAAGAGATTCAAGGAATTAGAGTAGGAAATGAGGAAATCAAACTATCACTCTTTGCAGATGACATGATGGTATACTTAGAGAACCCCAAAGACTCTGCTAAAAAGCTATTAGAAATAATTCAAAATTTCAGCAAAGTGGCAGGATACAAAATAAATCCACATAAATCCTCAGCATTTTTATATATCACTAACAAAATGCAACAGCAAGAGATACAAAGAGAAATTCCATTCCAAACAAATGTTGAGAGTATAAAATATTTGGGAATCCATCTACCAAAGAAAAGTCAGGAATTATATGAGAAAAAATTACAAAACACTTGCCACAAAAATAAAGTCAGATTTAAATAATTGGAAAGACATTCAGTGCTCTTGGATAGGCCGAGCAAATATAATAAAGATGACAATACTCCCTAAACTAATCTATTTATTTAGTGCTATACCAATCAGATTCCCAAGAAACTATTTCAATGACCTAGAAAAAATAACAACAAAATTCATATGGAAGAATAAAAGGTCGAGAATTGCAAGGGAACTAATGAAAAAAAAACTCAGAGGAAGGTGGTCTAAGTGTACCTGATCTAAAGCTATATTATATAGCAGCAGTCACCAAAACCATTTGGTATTGGCTAAGAAATAGTCCGGTAGCAAAAAAGGATACATCTATAGCAATCTAATCTTTGACAAACCCAAAGATACCAACATTAGGGATAAAAATTCATTATTTGGAAAAAACTGTTGGGAAAACTGGAAATTAATATGGCAGAAATTAGATATGGATCCACACTTAACACCATATACCAAGATAAGATCAAAATGGGTCCATGACTTAGGCATAAAGAATGAGATCATAAATAGATTAGAGGAACAGAGGATAATCTACCTCTCAGACCTGTGGAGGAGGAAGGAATTTATGACCAGAGGAGAACTAGAGATCATTATTGATCACAGAATAGAAGATTTTGATTACATCAAACTAAAAAGTTTCTGTACAAACAATACTAATGCAAACAAGATTAGAAGGGAAGTAACAAATTGGGAAAATATTTTTAAAAGCAAAGGTTCTGACAAAGGTCTCATTTCCAAAATATACAGAGAACTGACCCTAATTTATAAGAAACCGAACCATTCTCCAATTGATAAATGGTCAAAGGATATGAACAGACAATTCTCAGAGGAAGAAATTGAAACTATATCCACTCATATGAAAGAGTGTTCCAAATCACTACTGATCAGAGAAATGCAAATTAAGACCACTCTGAGATACCACTACACACCTGTCAGATTGGTTAAGATGACAGGAACAAATAATGATGAATGTTGGAGGGGATGTGGGAAAACTGGGACACTGATACATTGTTGGTGGAGTTGTGAAAGAATCCAGCCATTCTGGAGAGCAATTTGGAATTATGCCCAAAAAGTTATCAAACTGTGCATACCCTTTGACCCAGCATTGCTGTTATTAGGATTATATCCCAAAGAAATACTAAAGAGCGGAAAGAGACCTGTATGTGCCAAAATGTTTGTGGCAGCTCTTTTTGTTGTAGCTAGAAACTGGAAGATGAATGGATGTCCATCAGTTGGAGAATGGTTGGGTAAATTACAGTATATGAAGGTTATGGAATATTATTGCTCTGTAAGAAATGACCAGCAGGAGGAATACAGAGAGGCTTGGAGAGACTTACATCAACTGTTGCTGAGTGAAATGAGCAGAACCAGAAGATCACTATACACTTCAACAACAATACTGTATGAGGATGTATTCTGATGGAAGTGGAAATCTTCAACATAAAGAAGAGCCAACTCACTTCCAGTTGATCAATGATGGACAGAGGTAGCTACACCCAGAGAAGAAACACTGGGAAGTGAATGTAAATTGTTAGCACTAATATCTGTCTGCCCAGGTTACATGTACCTTCGGAATCTAAGGCTTATTGTGCAACAAGAAAATGGTATTTACACACATGTATTGTATCTAGATTATATTGTAACACATGTAAAATGTATGGGATTGCCTGTCATCGGGGGGAGGGAGTAGAGGGAGGAGGAGGATAATTTGGAAAAATGAATACAAGGGATAATATTATTAAAAAATATATAATAAATAAAAAAAATGAAGTAGTTGTGCATTGGAGAGAGTGGGATTTTCTTGCTCTAAAAATATGAGCAATTAGAAAATGCCAAATTAAAAAGTGCCTTCACTTGTACTTGACACCCTTTTATGATGTCACCCAGATTGACCTCCTACTTTTCTTTCTCCAACCCTGGCTCTGTATTCAAACCAGTGTCCATGCCAGGGCAGGTTTTCAATATACAGTACCTCTGTTAATGTGTGGGCACCACAACTTTTCCTTTCACTCGTTCCTTTCTCCCAATGCCTTGGATTGTGCTCCATAAAAATCAAACCGTGATTTCTCTACTAACTTCAAAATTCTCTGGATATTGTGCATAGAGCCAGGTAGTGTAAGGGTGGAGAATTAGAAGGGAAATTTACAGCTGCATCTCTCAAAGAAAGTCTTCGGTCCCCCCGGCATGGATATATCTGCTCTATAGGCAAAAGGCTGGCAAAAGCCAGCATCAACCTGGACCTGCTTCCTCTCCATTTTGAAGTGATTCAATCTATGAATTTAGCTAAGGTTGTTAATAAGTATGTATTTTGAGAAAAGGTTTAAATATAGCCCATGTCCAAAAGTTGTCCAGCATCCAGGTAGTGTGATGGAACGTGGTACAGTAGGATGACCGATGGATTTAGTATTAGAGGACCTAGGTTAAAATCCTAATTGTGCTACCTGTTATCTGATGTAGTCTTAAACAAGTCCCTATAAATCTCTGAGCCTTAGTTTACTCAACTGTAGAAATGAAAGATGTAGTTTAATGATCCCCAAGACCCCTTCTAGTTCTAAATCTGTAATCTGAGAAACAATTAATAAATATAATATAATAACAAATAAATAAAACCAGTCCATATAGTAGGGAAAGTTAAAACCAGAGACAAGGCTTTGAACTTAGAACCAGGAGCACCTGAGTTCAGAGCCCACCTCAGATGCTTATTAGCTGTGTGATTCTGGACAAATCATGCAACGTTTTTGAAAAATGAGAAATTTGGACTATTGACCTCTAAGATCCCTGGAGGGTAGAATCATAAATTTCTCTATTTAAGAAGGACTGACCTTTCCTTAGACACTTCATTTCCCATTCAGCCGTAGTCATTTTGGAGCTGAATGGGAATCTCCCTTCCCCCACCCACCTCCATTTTTTCAGCATCCTTTTATATGTCATCTTCACCCATTAGATTGTAAGCTCCTTGAAATCAGGAACTAATTTTTTCATATTTGTATAACAAGGTCTTAGCCCAGTGTCTGCCATATAATAAACATTGTAGTAAATGTTGATTGATTGATGGCTCCCAGTTCTATATTTATAATGCTATGAACTATTGATTAAATTTAAAAAATAGTTTGCTTGAGGAAAAAAAGGCTAGCAGATGTTTGTATGACTCAACTTTTCAAAGTACATTCACATATATTTCTCACTTAGTCCTGTGTTTTCAGAGGGAGTTTTTCCTATCTCTATTAGAGATTTTAACAGTAACTATTTTCTTTCTTTTTTTTTTTTTTCTCCTGAGCCTGGGGTTAAGTGACTTGCCCAGGGTCACACAGCTAGGAAGTGTTAAGTGTCTCAGACCAGATTAGAACTTGGGTCCTCCTGAATTCAAGGCTGGTGTTCTATCTACTGCGCCACCTAGCTGCCCCAACAGTAACTATTTTCAAAGAACCCTTCTATGGCATTACACAGAATCAGTGGGCCCTGGTAGCCAAATGGATTGCCTTGCACACTGGATAGTAACAGAACTTAGTCCAACACTCTATTTTACATATGAGGAAACTGAGATCTAGAAGCATAAAATAACTTGTCCAAGTCATCAGACTAGGCAGGTAGCAGAGCCAAGAACTCCAGTGTTCTCTGAGGTAGGAAGTACTTAGGGGTCATGAGCCTGTGAGATGATATAAACGGAATAACATAAGACAGAAGGCATGTCCAAGGCGAGAGCATCCTATCTGTAACTACATGGCTTGGAAATGTTTCATATCCTGACAACTCTCTCCTGCTGAGAATTAGGTGCAATTCTCAGGACTATGTGAGCTTTGCAGTAACTCAAACCTTGCAGGTTTGGCAGGTCTGGATGGGGTAGTAATTTTTACTGTTTTTTCCACCAAGAGAATATAAAGTTCTTGAGAACAGGGAGTGTTTTCATTTTGGTGCTTGCATCTGCAGAATAGGGCCTTAAGTATAGTAGGTATTTAATATTTGAATTTAAAGCAAGGCAAGTCAGAAAGCATTTATTAAGATATGTGTATATACATTTGTGTGTGTGTGTGTGAGTGCGTGTATCTCAGGCATTGTTCTAAATGCTGGGGATGAAATATAAATAAAAAAAAGACAATTTTTGCCCCACTTCTAGAAGCCACATTTCATAGTGGGAAGAAACACACAAATAGAGAGGGGGAGGAGGGGAGAAATATCCATGTGTTTGAGGAGGGGAATAGTTCAACAGAAAGAAAGTCCAATTTAGGAACTAACAATTTCAACCAGCAGGACAAGAGTGTTGAAGTATGAAAAATCAAAAAGCCAGAAAGTTGACCTTCATGGCATTCTTCCTAAGGATGGAAATCCTGGGAGGAGCTCACCATTGAGAGAGGAGAATAAGATATTACAGCTTCAGAAAGCTATTTAATCCAGTTTATATAGTACACAGAAGTAAGAAATCCTTTTCATCCAAGGCCCAGGACTCCAGTCCAAAGACTGTGTTTGCTACAAAGAAGGCAATGCTCATACCAGCCACGTTTTATCAATATCTATACCCAACACTTGTAGTTCCTGGAGCAGATGGCCTTAGAGGTACTTTCAAATTAACTTTGTAATTCATGATGTGAAAAATATTGCAAGTAACTAAGACAGATTCAGTCAACTTGTAGGTCAGGACTGTTAATAATGCATAGCATTCAGTAATTTCCTGTTTTGTTGGTGTTAACTAAGTAATAAGTTCAATTTGTCATTTTTTTGCACCTCAATTTTGATGTAATGGGGCATATATAGTCAACTCCTCCATTCTATTTCAGTTTCCTAAAGAAAGAAGGAAATGAAGTTTTCTTGACCAAATCATTTCCCTTTTCTGAACCTTACTTTTTTTCACTTGAAGAATGAGGAGGCTGCACTAGATCACTAGAAGCACTGAACCTCACCACCCACACTCAGGGAAAGATACATCCAAGGCCATCTTGTTTAAACCATACTCAGGCCATTATAATCTCAGGGCCGCTCTAATCTTCTATAAGTTAATGAATAGACCATAACAGAAAATAAGTTCTGTCTAGTTCTGAGTTGTTTGGCCCAATAAAAATTCCCCTATGAGAAGAATTCTGTTGAAGAACTCTGGGTAATAAAGAATTTACTCAGAAGCAAAAATCACAAGGTCAGCCACATTCTCAGAGTTCAAGGAACCTAAATAGCATCTTTCTTTTATTTTCTTCTTTTTTCTTTCTTTCTTTTTTAAAAAATAAACAAGAACCAAGGTAAAATCCAGAAAGATAGGTCAATTCTATATTGGCAATGAGAATTCTATTGGCTAGTAAATAACCTGCTTAAAAATTGGCAAACTTCTTAGTGGTTATGCCAGTCAGAAAAGCCCAGTTCTAGGCAGACAGGCAGGATCTTAGTTCTCTAGCATGACTTCCAAAACTTTTGGGAGCACCAAGTTATAGTCAAATGCTAGATTCTCTCTGTCTTCATCTGTATCTCCCTCTCCCCCCTCTATGACTGTCTCTGTCTCATTTTCATTATGCCTAGTGGATTACATAGTAGCCCACGTATCTAGTAAGAGGAAGAATTCATCCGGAGCAAAGTCCGATCTAGGAAAATTCCTATTTTTAAAAAATCTGAGCAATAGTTCATATTATTTCTCTATCCTAAATTCAGAACCTGACTAGCATGGATTTTAACTTGCCCAGACTCACAGAATGATGTTGGTCATCGACGTGGTCAGTTCTCACACCAGAGAATCTGAAGAGACCACTTGGTTGGTGATAAGAATATCATAACCTGGTGGAAAACTCAAATGTTACACTCCTTTACTGGATAATTAATATAGTGACACATTTCCTTTTTGGAAGCTTAAAGGTGGCACTCAAACCAATTTGGACTTCTCACACTACTGTAATGTCTCAAAGTATCACTCATGCAAGATCAAACTTACAGATGTCATATAACTTATTTTCTGTCCCTCTTCCTCACATATATAGATATATTCCAATAGTTATATTCTAGAGGTAGTTTGGTTTAGAAATTAAAATTGTTATTTATTTATCACCTTCATATATTTTTGGGAAATAGCTTTTATAATGATTTATTTTTAGTTATATCTTTTATCAAAAACTTATGGAAGAACATAGACAAAAGCCAATAAAGTCTGTTTCCAACGTCAGTGACATCCTGGCTAGTAATTATCTCTCAAACCTTTGAAAGCAGGTAAAAAAAAGCAGAACACAACCATGAGAACTTTAGTCATAAGCTCTGTTAGAAATGAGGGATATATATATATATATGAACATATGTATATATACACAAGTATTAATTGCACACCTATGCACGTGTGTTTGTACATATCTATACATACACACATATATGTATATAAACTTCCCCTTGAAGGGATTATCCTTTTTTATGGAACAATCTGTTGCTGGAATAAGTCTGGCCAAAGTTCTGAGAAAAAACAATTAATATCATTTAAAACATATGTATATACATCTGCACACATGCACATACATAACATTTATATATAATGTGTACATTAATTGATATGAATCTATTTATACACATGTACATGTATACATTTTATTGCATATAAAATACATATACACATACTTACACATATATGTACATTTGCATATGTTTGTATACATATTTGCATGTGTAAAATTGTTGATTTTTATTGTGAGAAACTGTGGTATACTAGAGAGATAAAAACATCAGAATGGCTTTGTGACATATATAATTTTATCTTGATTATAGACAGAAAATGAGGATTTAGTTGGCAAAAAACAGACTTTTAGTGTTTTTGTAGAGATGACCCAGAGCTTATATTTGCAAAAATAAGGGAGAAAGAAGGATTTCCAAATGTATCAACTAGGCTTGAACTTGGAAATAATGAATACTACAGTTGCTATTGAGCAAGCAATGGAATAACTTGGAAACAGACTATCAAAAAAGTCATCTAGAAGATTAACTCATTTGGCTGAAATGTTTCCTTTGGTTAAGCACAGCATGAATCAACTCAGCTTAATGGATGCATCTAGGCAACACAAAAGTTAAGCTAATTGAGATTAGAAAAATCACCAAGTTTAAAGTTTTAAATTATAAACTACTCCAAGCAAATGTTTTGTTTTGTTTTGTTTTTTCATTCATGTGCCTACTTGACATGTTTCCAAAAGTGTGTGTACTGGTGACAGAGTATGTCCTAGATTTATAAGCAAAGTGTTTTGCATTTATCATTCCTGATTTTACTTCTGTAATAATTATTTTGCCTTGTTGTTAAGCAAATACATGTTTATAATCTAAATGTGTCATTATTATGAGGCAGTTTACAAAACAAATAAATTTATGAAGGGTTGTTTATTTTCAGGAAATTATTTTAAATGGAGAACTTCTTGGGCATTTAAAATCTAATTTAAAAAAACAAAAAAACAAAATCAGTTTATAGCTATTCACAATATTGCATTTTTTTATCTCTTATATAGGTCATGGGAGCTGGGCCCATTACTTTAATCTGCTCTTACACTAAAAAAGTAGAATTATATTCAAATCTAGAAGGTGATTGAGAGAGCATTTAGTCCAACCTGCTTACTTTAATAAAATAAAAGTATACTTTGTAAATCTTAAAGCATTATACAAACATCTGCCAACTATTTTTATTTAAGACCCAGATCCTGAAGTTTAAAAAGCCATATGGAGCAACTAGAATAGCTCCTCTGGGACTCAGTTTCCTTCTTCTTCTTTTTTTTTTTTTTAATTAAGAGGTTGGACTAAATGCTCTCTCAATAGACTTCTAGCTTTAAAGGCTTTTAATATCATTTGATATTCATAGCAAATTCTCACCAAAGGGGAGAAATACAAGTGCCCTACATCTTACCTAAATTTCTAAAGTGTAGCAGAAAACAGGAAAAATGTAATGTAAAATTTTAAACTATACCCAAGTAATTCCCCAAAGACCATAAGACAATGAAAAGTTAAATCCAGTCCTATTTAATCAGCAAGTATTTAATCAATGGTTTCTGTGGACCAGCATCTCTGATTAGTTAGTACTAGACAGAAAGGAATTACCCTGGACCTCAGAGACTTTACATTCACTTGGGGAGAAAACACACATGCATATGTGTACACATAAATACAACACACATAAACATATGTATATACATCTGCACATATGCATATACATAACATTTATATATAATGTGTACATGAATAGATATACATCTATTTATACACATGTACATGTATAGATTTTATTGCATATAAAATACATATGTACATACTTACACATATATGTATATTTACATATGTTTGTATACATATTTGCATGTGTAAAATATATTCAAAATTAGGATAATGGGGGTCATGGAGAAGGCTGCCCTTCAGGTCAGTTTTGAAAGAAATAAGAGATGAGAAGTGGAATTGAGGAGGAAGGAAGTACATTCTGGTTGTGGAGGATGGCCAGAACAAAAGCACAGACATAGGAGATGGAGTGTCCTATGTGTGCTAGAGTAATAAAGCTACATTGGCTGGACTGTATGGAAGTACTAAGTAAGATTAAACTGTTTGATAGAGGGGATCTGGGAAAGACTTTAAATGCCACATAGAGGAATCGGGTTCTAGAGGCAAGAGGAAGTCAAAAGAGTTTGTTGAGTAGGGAAGGAACATTGTCAGACCTGTACTTTAGGAAAAGCACTTTGACAGCTGGTGAAGGAGGAAGTGGAGCGGGAAGAAACTCAAGTCAATGAAATCAAGTGGGTGACTCTTTCTATAATCCCAGTGAGAGAGGATATCTGGGCTTGAACTAGGATGTTAGACCAAGAAGATGACTGTGAGAGATGGTGGAAACAACAGAATAATTAAACTCACTGTTATCATCAGATTATACATTTAGAGATGTAAGCTATTTTATAGGTCAGCAAGGCAGACTCCTTAAAAAGTTAAGGAAACCGAGTTCCAGAAAACTTAATTGATTTGGCCACGGTCATACAAGTCATACATGGCGATCGCTATTTAAAATGAGATCTTCTGACTTCCAGTCCAGTAGCTTCAAATATGCCCACATAAATGCCTGTAAACTAGGCTTGGCTGCCAGACATGGATCTAATTGACTGTGTATTTTTCTTTAGTTCAGGCTTCTCATAGAATTAAAGCTATATTGAGGGCTCATATGAATTATGAGATATTGTCATCTTCCATGTAGAAAGAATTCTGATGGGGGTTTGGGAGCATAATGGCACAGTTGACTTCATTTTAAAGACAAAATGGTATAGCATTTCCACTCTGTTATTGTTTGATTGCATTTTTGTTTTCCTTCTCAGGTTTTTTTTTTTTTTACTTTCTTTCTAGATCTGATTTTTCTCATGCTGCAAGATAGCTGTATAAATATGTATACATATATTGGTTTTAACATATACTTTAACATATTTAACATTTATTGGACTACCTGACACCTAGGGGAAGGAGTGGAAGGAAGGAGGGGGAAAGTTGGAACAGAAGGTTTTGCAAGGATCAGTGTTGAAAAATTCCCCATCATATGTTTTGCAAATAAAAAACTATAATTAAAAAAAAAAGAAAAGATAAAATGGTAGCAGGAGCATTGAACATGGTATTCAGTTACTTTTTATAAAGCACCTAATACTTGTCCATTGCATTGAAGCATATGTGTGCACATGTGTATATACACATATAAACACACACACACACACACACACACACACACACACACATGCTCCCCAGGAAGCAGGGTGAATGTTTGCTATCTTGAAAGTCACCAGACAGGTTCAAGTTTGAGTAACTTGTGCTAACACTGTGACTTAGGGTGAGTGGTTTGCTGTCTCTGAAATATGCTGTCCTCATTTGTAAAATAAGGAGGTTGGAACAGATCTCTGGAGTCCCTTCCAGCTATAAATACCTGTGATCTCTCATCTACAGCCTTTTCCAGCACTAACATTCCATGTATCTGAGCAAAGCAAAAAAAAAAATTATTTAAGCAGAGAAAGTAGAAGGAAAAAAACCCACCTCATTAATATTGAGTAAATTGACCAATCAAAGCATCCTTTCCACAGTCATTCTTGAGTGCTATATGACAATGCCCTTGGGTATCATAAGCATCTCTTTAGGAGAAGGGATAGGGTGAAGAAACATCCTGTACCAGTCTGCAGGCCATCACTTTCTTGGTAGCTTAGAGCTTTCTAAAATTCTGAGAAATTAAGGGATTTGCCCAGGAATACAAAGTCAGGATGTACCAGGGTTAGAACTGGCAAGATTTTTGTCTTCTGGGTCTGTTCCCTGTCCAAAACACTATGTTGCCTCTTTTCTTTAGAAAAGTCTGAATGAAAAACACCCTTGAGGTCATTGGTAGATTTTAAAGGGAAGACAACTCCAAGGTCATTTAGTCCAACTGTATTTTACAGATTAGGAAACTGAGGTACAGAGAAGTTAAGGTCACTTTGACAATAAGGACTAGAGCTACGGTTTGAATCCGGGCCATTAGATTGAGGAATGCAGATGATGGAGTGGAAAAATAACTGGAATTGAAATCCCAGGACTGTGCCTTACTGACCTACATGACTTTGGGCAAGTCTCTTAGCACTGATCCTAAACCTGGTATTTTTCAACTGTCTCACGGTATCCTTCTAAACTGAGGTCCCGAGTTCAAATCATGGCTTGACTCTTTATTGTCTGTGTGACATTGGATGAGTTGTATAATTTTTAGGACCTGAGTTTCTTCATCCCTAAAAGAAAGGCAGTTGGACCAAATGATCTCTTCCCTACTTTCCAGCTCTAAATCTCCAATCTGATGGCTTTAAACCTAGGATCTGGGAGAGGTTAAGTGAATTCAGGTCTTCCTAATTCCCAATCTCCACCATCCATGGTTTTAAGAACCTCATCAAATAATTCTACATTATTCCATGTTATTTCATCTCAAGGAGAGTTTGGCCATCTCGTGGTCTTACCTTCCTTGGGACCCTGAGGAATGTCAGCTGCTGTTTCTCTGACTTGAGGACACTGGCCCAGTCTCAGCATCTCCATCTCCCGTCGGCTGCTTGCCAGCCTCCTGGCCAGGTTTTTATTCTCATTCTCTAGTTGCCTTTTCTCCTTCTCCAGAGAAGCTTTTTCCTGGAGAAAGCTGTTATAGTCGGACTGCAGGCTGGTTTTCTCCCTTCTCAGGTTTTCCAGTTCTCTTTGCATCTCCTGTACAGCTGGAGGCATGAGATTTGGAATTTCATCCCCTCCCAGTTGCTTCACGAGGGTCTCCAGGACACTGAGCCGGATTTTGGCAGCTTCTAACTCTGATCTCTGAGCACTGCTATCTCTCTGGAGGTCCTGGATGGCTGGATTGGCTTCTCCAGAACCTGGACAGCTGGCCTCATTGGGACTGGCCACAGTGAAAGTATAGAGGCATCTGCCATTCCGGTCATTGCCTTTTCTGAGATTGGCTGTCCTGCCTAAAGCCCCCCAGGCCAAGCAAGCCCAGAGCAGCAGCCGAAGGGCAAGCATGTCTGTGCTGGGTCTCCAAAGAACAGCCCAGAAGTCTACAAGGTACTCAGCCACAGTGTGCTTCCCTGTGAATGCTCAGTTTCTTAGGGAGCTGTCAGAATGAGTGACCCTGGGAGCTCTCCAGTGACTGAGTTCCAGGGAGGAGGTTTCATATATACTGATGGGAGCCAATCTATGGGGGGTGGTGTGCAGGGGCGGAGGATGGGAAAGGAGGCCACAAGGATAAGGAGTGTGTGAGTGCAAAATTGGGTGGGGCGATGGGAGGAAAGAAGGGGAGGTTGTTTCTCATTGTCAGGAGGGTTTTTTTCTTTTTAAAATAATTTCTGTTTTGAGTTTCTTAAAAGAAGTGTACCATATTTTCACATACTAGCCATCCCAACTTCCCCAGCTTACTTTGTTCAGGGAATTGTATACATAATAAGAATTTCTCCAAAGTTTCTTATATATGTTCCATCACAAGGTGAACGCAGAACATAAGCAAATCATTACATTCCCAAAGAGAGAGCATAAAGCAAAATTCTCACTCGATTCTTTTCCAGTTTTAAATTAATAGGTGCACATACATCATGGGGGATAAGGAGAACCAGATCTGAGATTTCATCAGTCCAGGTGACTACTGGTGTGGAAACTCCCCCATACTGATATAAATCAGAATCTGCTCTGCAATTTTTAGTCTTAAACAGTTACCTGAGATATTGAGCAAGAAAGAGATCTGTCCAAAGTTACACATGTGTCAAAGGTAGGATCTGAATTCATGCCATCTCATCTCTAAGATTAACTCTCCCCATACCACACTGACACTCACATGCAGCTATAAAGATATAAATCATATTGTGAATTATAATTATAAAATAATTCATAGTTATATAATAATAACATTGATTTATGTTAGAATGCTCCAGAGAGGCAACATGGCTTAATGGATTTGACCTCTCAGGGTCCCACAAAAACTCTGTCACTTACATGTGAGGGGCTGGTCATTGTCTATGGATCAAATCACATTTGTAAAAAAAAAAAAAAAATACTCGAAATAAAGCCTTCCAAGCCCTTAAATATTCAGATTTAGGTATGTTAAGGTTCACAAAACTTTGAATTAGATAGTTTAAATATTATTTTCATTTCACAGATAAGGAAACTAAGGCCCAGAGAAGCAGACTTATCCAAAATCACACAGTTGAAGAATCAGGAGGATTTGAACCAAAGTTGTTGTTGTTGTTTTAAACTTTTAAGTCTAATAATCTTCTCACTGTGTCTCATGCCCTGAGGCTAACTACATTGAAAAGCAAGTTTAGAAATACATACATATATATATATATATATATATATATATATATATATATATATTTACAAAGGTGCAAAACTATTTTCAATTAATCCATTTATAAATACTTTGTTAATGTATATTAATACTATTTAATACTTTCCGTACTGCAGATCAGATGTCATTTAGCTTTTCCTCATTCTGAGAAGGAAAAAAGAAATCATGGATTATACCTAAAACTTCTAGGAAGTTAAATGAATCTTGACAGTGGCAGTGTTCAGGTTTATGTTTATAAAGCAAAAATAATTTATCTGTCATTACTAGTAATTTTATTTTCTATAATGAATCAACGTTACCACTACCATCACTCCCCATCCCCAACTTAAAAAAAAAAAAAAAAAAAAAAAAAACAGGCAGGGATAACTCCTATACCTTACCCAGTCCTGGAAATGGTAGCAATCACTGTAATTCACACATATGTTTCCTGCATGGCCCTTATCAGTGAATGTGTGAATGCAAAGTTCCCAGGTCTATTTCTTTTGTACAGTTTATTTTTGGAGTGCACACTTCTTATGCATTCCTGCAGTTTTCCCCTAACATGAGTGGAGACACGTTTTGCTCATTTAGATTCTATTTCTGCTAAATGGTTTCTAAATTTAATTTTGAACTTGAGACCTTTGGTGGTTGATATCTATTTATAATTAACCAAGTGGCACTATTTATTTCCAGATTCTGATGTAGACAGTAAATATAACAGAAGCACTTCTTTGGACTATTTAAAATTATCAAGGTAAGATCCCTGCCAGATCACAAGGACAATTGGATACTTCTTTAGGAAGAAAAGATCAGCACTATGCTGCCGTGTGCATAGAAATAAAAATATTTTTATGGCCCTTTATAGTTGCAAGCATTTTGCATATTTTATTCAGGCAAACCTTACAATAGTTCTATAAGAATGTTTCTGCAACTATATAAATGCTATTTTTTATACCCATTTTATGGAGGAGAAAAGTGAGAATCAGAGACATTAGGTGACTTTTCCTGGGTTATATAACACATAAGTGCTAGAGTGGATGGAACTTGGGTCTAGGGCTCCTTTTACTATACTGAACTATCCAAGAAAAGCTCTTGTTAGAGAAGAGTGCTGTAACTAGGCAATGAAAAGATATTAATAGCTGACATTGATGTTTAATCAGTTGGTGGGAGGATAGAAAAGAAGTTATGAAGTAGATGGAAACTGCATTTCTAAGAAGACTTCCTTGCAGATAATAGTTGAGTACAACTTCTCCCCTTTTATCAGAGCCTAGACAGAAACTTGCAATTTAGCAGATCACACTGCATTTTGGCAGGTAATATTAAAAAAACAGAAGGACAATTAGGAAAACTTGCTTTTTTAGAAACTACACTCAGAAACATTTCCCTCCTTTTTTCCCTGTTTTCCTTCTCCCAACCCAATCTCATTCCATTCAGAGTCCTGGTGTAGCAAATGGCAGAAGCAATTCATAGGCTTAAAGAGGGAATGGACCTTAGAAACACTCTTTCATTTTACAAATGAGGAAACTGAGATTTGGAAAGGTTGACTTGCCCTACTATAAGTGACAGAACCAGAATTGGAATCAAGTTTCCCTACTCCTAATCCAACACTCTTCTCACGAAATTCAATTCTGATTACATGGAAACCAAAGATGGCATTTATCCCAATTCTCTCATTTCACAAATGAGGTGAAGTGATGTGTTTAGAGATACACAGATATTAAATAGAACTAAGATTCGACCCCTGGTTCTTTGGATGCCAAATTAACTTTTTCCATCATATCTGAAAGCCACAGAGAACCAAAGATTCCAATTTCAGAAGGTATGAAGGATGACAAGATTATTTCAGGAATCTGCAAAATTTTTTATTTGTTCCTTGTGCCAACTAATAACATCTGTATAAAAAGCAAGCTGGTGTCTCCCCTAGAGATCAAACAGTGGGAAGAACAATTCTCATGTGGTTTGTGAAAGAATGGAAAGACTTAAAAGGGAAATGAAGAAAAAGAACCTTAAAAGTGAAAGGAGAAACCTAATCTGCTCCAGGAGTTTGGAGAATGTAAATCCTCCCCCTCTCCTCCTGCCCCTATGTTGGAATGCTCTCTTCTCATCTCTGCCTCCTTGCTTTCCTTGGTTTCCTTTAACTCTCAGCTAACAATCTATCCTCTAGAGAAAGACTTTCTCAATCTTTCTTAATTCTAGTGTCTTTTCTCTGTTGACTATTTCTTATTTATCCCATATAAAACTTGTTTGTACAAAGCTATTTGCATGTTGTCTCTCTCATTAAATTGTAAGTTCCTAGAAAACAGGAACTTCTCTTTGCTTCTCTTTGTATCCCCAAAATTTAGTAGACCTTTAATAAATGCTAATTGATTGATTGAAGGATTGATGTTTATTTACTGGAGGAAAGAGCTGAAGAAGAAAGTAGCTGTCCATGCTTCATGGACTGATGGTGAGCAGTTACAAGTTCTGTCCAAAAAGAAGCTATTTAATAAAGATGACAGTTAGAAAAGACAAATCCTCATAGTCAGTGAGTCCCTACTGAGGGATGCTACTACCATCACCAGCACAATACTACTAGTAGTAGTATTACTACTACCACCACCACCACTACCATAATTCCTACTACTGTTACCATCACCACCACACTATTACTATTAGTAGTACTGTTACTAGTAGTGGTATTGTTACTACTACCACCACCATCACTACCACTACTCCTACTACTATTATCATCACCAGTACTACTATTAGTAGTAGTACTATTGCTAGTAGTATTATTACCACTACTACCACCACCACTTCTACCACTACCACTGCTACTCCTACTAATTGTAGTAATACTATTGCTACTATTATTATTACTACTACTACCATTCACTACTACTACCACTACCATTGCTACTCCTACTACTATTACCATCACCACCACACTACTACTAATAGTAGTAGTACTATTACTACTACTACTGCTGCTACTATATCTACTACCACCACCACCACCACTGCCACCGCCACCATCCTACTACCACCACTACTATTACCATCACCACCACTACCACTAAGACATAATAAAAGTAGTAGTAACTACACAATGCTTTAAGATTTGCAAAACTCTTTACATGTGTTAACTCATTTGAATCTCAAAATAATTTTATGAACAGATTCTATTATTATCACCATTTTATACACAAGAAAACTGAGACTTGGAAAAGTTAAATAATTAACCCAGGGTCACACAATTAGCAAATGTCTGAGGCAGGATTTAAACTCTAGTCTTCCTGCCAAGTCTACTGTGCCACTTAGCTGCACCAATGATAAGAGAAGCAAGCATTACATACTTTTAAGGTTTGCAAAGTGCTTTGCATATGTTGTCTTAATTGATGTAGTAGGTGACTAAATAATAAGGGAGATGATACTAAAGAACAGAATTTTGATTTCTGGTCTTAAGATACTGAAACTAGAAATTTTTGGCTAGGCACATAATGAAGTGCACATAATGAGGGCAGATAAATATAAATCTGAGTGACTCTTGCAAATCTGATTAAGGTTTTAAATTGAAAATGAGGAATAAAATGATGGTAGAGAAAAATCACTTAAATACAATTGGAAATGAAATAATAGAGATTAAATTACAAGAACACTGTAAGAGGAAGAATGATGGAAAGGCTTGGTAATTCCTAAGAATCAATATCCTCAAAGAGTGAAGGTGATGTGCAAAATATCAGATGCACATGTACAAACATATAAAGTATTGGTATTAAACAAGTTAATTGGTAATCTTCACATAAGAAGATATATCTAATTTCAGAGGTTTCATAGAACTTTGGTATTTTGAGATTCATAACTGGCCTAGATCAATTAAATGAATTAGGTAAGGAATACAAAGTATATTAGGAAACTATAACTTTTTGAGGAAATATATGAATCAGCCATTCTCTAATTGATAAGTGAACAAAGAATATGAACAGACAATTTATAGATGAAGAAATTAAAATACGTGAATCAGCCATTTTCCAATTGATAAATAGTCAAAAGATATAAACAGACATTTTTCAGATGAAGTTATTTCTACTCATATGAAAAAAAAGCTCTAAATCAAAATTGATCAGAGAAATGCAAATTAAGACAACTTTTAGGTATCACTATAAATTTCTCAGATTGGCTTAAACTACAGAAAAAGATAATGATGAATGTTGGAGGGACTATGGGAAAACTGGAACACTAATACATTGTTGGTGGAGTTGTGAAATGATCCATTCTGGAAAGCAATATGGAACTATGCCCAAAGGGCTATCAAATCGTGCATATCCTTTGATCCAGCAGTGTCTCTTCTGGACCTGTATCCCAGAGATCCTAAAAAAGAGGAATTTTTCTTGGATAGCTCAGTATAATAAAAGGAGCCCTAGAACTCCACAAATTATTTGTTGCGTAACCTAGGAAAAACCACCTACCTAATGTCTCTGATTCTCACTTTTTTCCTCTGTAAAATGAGTATAATAAATAGTATTTATATAGTCATAAAAACACTCTTATAGAACCTGAATAAAATATGCAAAACACTTTGCAACTATAAAGAGCCATAAAAATATTTTATTCCTGTGCAATTGTGAGTACACAGTATCTAAAGCACATTTTGCCAAGGCAAGTCTAAGTTTGTACTCTGAGCTTCTCCTTTTGGTTGTTTCCTTCCTGATCTTTGGTAAAAGAATAGCTAGCTAGTTGTGAACATACCCACTGTTGGAAGTAACTTGACAAGTTCAGGAGGTTCAGAGGTCCTGGTCTTTTGAGTCAGAGGTGGTATGTCTAGGAGTTCTCTTCAACCTCTCCAGGATTCTAAGAAAAGACAACTACTAACAGGAAGATGAATCCAAACCTGGCTCATTTCCATCAAAAGTCATGAATGTGGATTTGTTTGAGTAGCATAAAACCAAAGTGAAATTTAAACTTGCCTAATTAACAGTCTTTCCAATTGCTTTATTTTCTATTGAGCTTGAAGTCTACTTTCTGAGTAATCTCCAGAATCTTCCTAAAACAATTTCATGGAATTATTTAAATTTCCTGGCATGGCACTGGTATATTGGTCCAGGTTTCACAAGCATATTATAATGAAATCATCACAATGACACTATAGACCTTCAATTTGGTAGTCAGTCTAATACCTCTTCTCACCTACACTTTCCTTGGAGCCTTCCTAGCTCTGGGAATACATGTGTCAATCTTAACATCTTTGTGGACATCCCTGGAAAGCATACTGACCAAGTAAGTGAAATTATCCACAGCATTCAGAATTTCTACATTTACTGTACACGAAAGTTCCACATATGGATGGTGTGACACCGGCTGGTGGAGAACAGCTGTT
Organism: Sminthopsis crassicaudata; assembly: GCF_048593235.1. Classification (NCBI taxonomy): domain Eukaryota; kingdom Metazoa; phylum Chordata; class Mammalia; order Dasyuromorphia; family Dasyuridae; genus Sminthopsis; species Sminthopsis crassicaudata. The sequence continues at coordinate 59,530,330 of NC_133620.1, forward strand.
TTCTTGGTATTATCGGGTCAAAATTTGGAAAGAGGTAAAGAATCAATCCAATCTCTACTTCATCTCAGCCTCAGAAGCTGCATGGAATATACAGTCATTTGGGAAAATAAATGATAATAATGAACCAGCACTCCCTTCATTTTAGTCTTGGCTTGTAGCCTGTTCAAGATGAATAGTTTGCCATCAATGTGGTAACCAACCATCATAGCATTTTCATCTGTAGATAAAGGTGTCTGACAATATCAGAGAACATGATGCTGCCTTATCTTCATTTCACTGGTGATGGTGACTGAGAAATCATTTATCCAGAACCTTTGCCATCATGAAACTGGCATACATACTGATGAACTTCTCCAAGCAACCAGAGAGTCTAAAGATCACCTAGGAAGATGAAGTACAGACACTGAGGTTCTCTTTCTAGCTGAACTGCCAATTCCAATGAGCTGGCCACATTGTTTGAATGCCAGATGTGCACTTACCTAACAGACTATTTTATGGAGAATTTGCATAATTCGAGCACTTATATGGCAATCAGAAGTGACACTCTCAAGATCTCTCTGAAATACTTTGGAATTGATTATGAGACGTGGGAAATGCATTCTTCTCTTGCTGTAGGAAAGTTATGTGTCATCATATGTGGTGATTTTTAGTATTAGAACAGTAATTAAATCAATAATGCAATCATTTTTTGGAAAGAATATGTGAACTGACTGCCCTGTGAATCAACTCATCATTCCTGTGAATACACAGACTAGTTCATTCTGTACTGTCTGTTTTATGAGTGACTGCATCAGATTCAGCTAGGATCGCTAATCATCTTTTTTTTTTTTTTTAAAGATAAATAAAAGCAGCTAGGTGACACTGTGGGTAGAGCACTAGCCTTGGAGTCGGGAGGACCTGAGTTCAAATACAGCCTCAGATATTTACCAGATTGAATAAGTCACTTAACCCCAAATCATCTTCCAAATAAATAAATAGTTATATGACAAGGCACTCTGGGAATGGAAAGAATTGGTGAGAATGCAGGGGGTATCTTAGAGTATATGAAAACAAAAATATCAATGAAATCCATTTTTAAAAATTATGTATTCCCCTCTATTCTATTCTCTTATACTTCTTCCTTCTCTTTTTACTCCCCACCCCACTGTTGCCTATCCCCTCTTTGCGAATGTGGTGGTGAAATAAAAGTTTGCTCAGCATTAGTGATCAATGATTTATGTATGTATGTATGTATGTATGTATGTATGTATGTATTTATTTATACTCACTTGACCCTTCATTCTTCCTTTTTTTTGTTTTTCCGTTTTGTCCTTAAACCTTACTTCATTAAACCTTACACACGTGTGCATGTGTGTGCAATATTTAAATGATACTCCCTCTTTTCACCCTTTCCTCCTAATTTGGCTTAGTTTTCTTGCATACCCTGATTTTGTGAGATAAGTCTTCCCCTCTCCTCCATTTCTTCCTTAGTGTATTCCTTTTCCTCCTCTTTTTGTTTCGTTTTTTAAGATCATCAAGATACAACAAAATCCTCTATCTTACAAGACTCTCTGTTTTATTAAACTCCCTCTATAGCATTTCATGACATTAAGGTTCTTAGGGGCATTGGTTTCTTTTCCTCTATTAAAATATACATACTTCATTTTAGAGAACTTCCTTCCAATTACTCAAGTGTATTTTACTTTTTAATGTTTCTGTTGACTCCATATTTGTAATGCAAAATTTCTGTTCAGCTCTAATCTTTTTACAAGGAATACTTTTCCACAAGGAACCTCTAAAAGTTCTTATTTAGTTTTGCTGGATAAATTATTCTTGTTTATAAGCCTATATCTTTTGCCTTTTCAAATATCTTATTCTAAACTTTCCTTTTGAAGATGTAGCTGCCAAATCTTGTGGGATCCTAAAATATAATATCCAAGTTCTTTGATTGTGGCTTGACACAGTCCAAGGATTATTAGATTTTTTTTTCACTGATTTGTTTTCCAAGTCAATGTTTTCTAACTAAACTCCCATTTATCCTTTTTTCAGTCTTTTGATTTCTTTAATATTGTTTCATCAAATCATTAACTTGTCTTGTTAGTTCATCTTAATTTTCATGTAGTCTATTATTTGCATAAGGTTTTGTACCTTTTGTGCTAAGCTATTAATTTTCTTTCCACATTTGTCTTCTCTAATTCCTTCATTTAGCACTCTCATTTAATTTATATCATCATTTAAAAAACTGTCTAGCTTGATTTATTTCAGAAGTTCTAGTTGATTTTGTGATCAAGTTATATTTTGTTTCTGGTGTTGATGAGGTTTAGATTTGGGGTACCCAAATGAAAATGAGGTCTAGTGGTGGCTCAAACAGTTCTCTGTAAAGGAATATACAGACCTGAAAACCTAGATTGATAATAGAGGATTATTATGGGAATTGGAAATAAGGTTAAAGTCTAGTTAAAGAAATAGATAAGGATAAAGAGAGGAGGACACTGGAAAAATTCCAGTGGGCAGAGAGTCCTTGGGGTGCCAGGCAGGGTGCCAGGCATGGTGCTGGCATGTTTAGACCCTCTGCAAAGAGAGAACTCCAGCTTGGCTTTTTTATAATAAGGGGCTTTGGCTACAAGCTGAAGGGGGCTTGTAGATGGAGTCCCAGGTTGGCTCCAGGCCGGGTTTCCATCAGGGTTAGAATTTGAACTGAATTCAATGGGTTTCAGGACTGAGCTGGCCCCACCCAGATAATAAAGATGAAACTGTTTGTGCTTGGAGTGGCGTCCCCTCACTGAGGCAGAGTTGAAGGAGGTTTTCTCCTTTAAGGATTGTTACTTTTGGGGTTCCTTCATCAGTGTTATGGAGTTAAGTCTTTTCTGGATTTTGTCTTTGGAAATCCTGGCTTTATACAATTTTTTATTATTAGTGTGGTCTTTGTTTACTCGTTTTTTTTCAGTTTTAATTCCTGAATTAAGATTTTTGTGTTAGGGCCAGCCTTGGTGAAGTACGGAAAGGAATGTTAGTTTGGTTTAGATTTGGGTTTTGGGGGAATCTGCCACTGCTTTCTAGGAATATTGAGTACTGTGCTCTTCAAGAATTTGACATGATTAACCAAGATGCTACAAACTTTCAAGGCATCTAAGTAGTTGTTTCCAAAACCAAGTTTGGGTCTGGGTGACACAGATACAAATTTTGCTCCTCGTTGGAGTTTCAGTAAACAGCTTTTGGTCCCAGCCCTATCAGTTAGCTGGAAAATTCTGTGTATTTAGATCAACAGATCTGCCATCCTGCTCTACATTTTCTGCTTCAGGTCCCAGCTTCCTTCTTTGCTGGATCTAGGATTAGAGATACATAGCTGCAAAGCTCCAATACATAGTAGCAGTCTCTAAGCCCCTGTCCTAGTCTGCACAGACTTTACTTTAGTGTCAAAACTAAGACAGCTTCCAGGTGACGCCGATTTCTGCTCCCTGCCCCATATATAACTTAAAAGTCCATCCTCTATCTGTGTTTGATTCAGGACCCCATTCTCAGTCAAAGCAATATCACTGATAGCTCAGAGTCACACAACTGGCAAGTTTCTGAGGCCAGATTTCAGTTCAAGTTTTCCTGACTCCAGTCTCAGCACTTTATTCACTGCCCCATCAGCTATGTAGGAAAATTAGGAAATGTGCCTGTCTCAAGCACAAAGGCTGTCTTGAGGTTCATTTTTGTGTAAATAAAGTGTTTTACAAACCTTAGTGTACGAATTATTATTATTATCATAACAAAAATACTTGTGAAATCTAAGCTATATGAGGATCTATCAAATGATACTATCATTAAGATCAATTTGTAGACTTGGATGAATTACATTATAGGGTCCTGAAAAAAAAATTATGGTAGGGATTGTTGGAGCTCCTACTTGTGACCTTTAAAAGAATTGTAGAAAATGAGGTGCCATGGGGCTGTGGATGGGCCAGTGTCTTGATTTTCACAACAGGGAAGGAGAGGGATTCATCAATTCTAAGTTGGGGAGCTTGACTTCAATTCTTGGCACAATTCTAGAATGTTTTATTAAAAAGCTTGTTTGTAAGCTCTTTATGACCTTTTCCCTCCTGGGCCACCATGCTGCAAACATTGCCAGAGATGTGTCAGACTCAGGAAGTAGCAAAGCAGATTCTTTTTTTTTTTTTAAACTATTTATTTAAATATTTATTTATTTAAAACTAAATAGAAAATAAGAAAAAATAAATAGGAAAAAAAGAGACAGAAAAAGGAAAAACAAAACATTTTAAGTTTAGGGGAACAGGGAGGAATCAAAATATATAAAGTAAATTTCTGTTTAGAGAAAGCATATATAATAATAGAAGACACTATATTCATGACTGTCCATCTTTTCTTTGCCTCCTTATAGATTATTCTTTTGTTCTCTATTTTTTACTTAATTCTTTTTTTTGCCTTTCATCCCCCTCATCTCTCCCAAGCAGACTACAGCTAAGCAAGGATATATTTATGTGTGAAGACATACATACATACAAACACATAGACATCTGCACACCTGCATATACATATAGCTATATATATCCACATACGTATACCTACATACATACCTATACAAACACATATATACACTATGTGTCTATATATTATTCATTTACATTTATATCTAAAACAATATTAATATAGTTAACATATAGATTTCTCTCTTGTTTAAATCTTTGTTTGACTTTGAGATCAATGATTATTATCCCCACTTTTTTCCTAATAAGTTCTACTCCTGATCCTTGTTATTGTGTATTATGTCTATCTCTTATTTTCTCTCCCTGCCAACTTTTCTACTTTAATTCTAATCTTTAACTTGCTTTGCTATTACTTAACCTCTTCCCCTTGTTCCCTATTTGACCCATTCCTAATGTGAGTAGTTTTTCAGAACTACCAGCCCTCCTCCCCCATCATTAGGCATTAGTCTTTGTGTTGGTTCTTCCTACGCACCTCATTCTTATAACATAATTACTATTTTTACCTTTTCCTAGATAGTGTTGCTTTTCAGAATCAGATAATATTCAACTCTGCCCCAGTTTTTCAAAATTTAATAATAATGTTCCTATGAGTTTTCCTTGTAGGATCTCTCTCTCTCTCTCTCTCTCTCTCTCTCTCTCTCTCTCTCTCTCTCTCTCTCTCTCTCTCTCTCTTTTTTTTCCTATCTCTGCTTTCTCTTTTTCCTTTGATTATTTCTTGCATTCTTGTGTCAAGGTTCTATTTTTTTGCCCATAGCTTTCAGGTAGTCTAGTTATTCTTATGCTTTCTCTTCTTGATCTGTTCTCGAGATTTGTTTTCTTATGTTTCACATTCTGTTTTATTTTTTCATTCTTTATATTTTGTTTTGTTATTTCTTGGTCTCTCATAGCTTCACTGGTTCCCTCTTGCCCAATGTAATTTTCAGAGCATCATTTTCTTCTTTAAGAATCTCCTTTTCAAAAAAAAAAAAGAATCTCCTTTTTCTACATAATTGACTTTCTTTTTCATAATCTTATTTTGTTTGAAGGGTTTTTTTTGCTTGTTTTTTCCTTAATCTTCTTATTTGATTTTTTAGATTCTTTTTTGAGTTCTTCTACAAATTCTCTCTGGGCAGAGAATAATGTTACTCTTTGGGGTAGGAGAGGCTTTTTTTTTTTTACTTCAGTGTCCTCCTCTGAAGATGAACCCCAGTCTTCCATATTCCCATAGTTAGTTTTTATTGTTGGGAGTCTTTCTTTGCTGGTTCATTTTTTTTTAACAAGAAGTATTAGTATATACCCCTCTAATTGTAGATTAGGGGGATGGTGCCTCTGGCTTCACCTCAGTTGTCCCCCCTCTGACTTGGAACCCCAAAACAAGAGCTCCTACAAGTGCCCACAGCCAGCACATCCCTGCCCCACTGCTTATGCACTCCTGGTATACTGTTTCCTTCTTGCCCAGGGCTGCATCCTGCAGCACAGCTGAGCCTGGTGTTCCTGATCAACTGAGGTTCCCTCAGTCTTGCTGGCCTAAGATCCCCAGGTCCCAATGCTATCTGGGAGGTGAAAGTACCTGTGGTTCCTTTCCTGCTGAGGCTCCAGCCAAATTCAGCTTACTCTGGGGGTCCCCACTTGATGTCTCTGAGGAGCTAAGCGAGAGGTATTTACACTTCACACCAGTTAAAACTTGATCCTGGAGTCTTCCAATCTTCTGGGGTTTTCTTAGAAGAACCCCATTTTGTCCCAAATCTTATTTGTTTTTCACTGGTCTGTGTTAACCCTGAAAAGCAATTTTGTTTTATTTGTGGGAGAAATCTGGAGAGCTTGGCATTTTCTGATCTACTCTGTCATTTTCCCAGAATCCTTCTCCAATAAAGCAGATTCTTATAGAATTCTCCAACCTGGTGACACGAAACATTTTTGGAAGACTTCTGAAAATGGGAAGCAGAACCAGAATCTATCAGGAAAGTTCAGGTCTTTCTGGGATATAAAAAGGAATATGTGGTATAGCCCCCTACTCAGCATCCTGAGTATATCATAATACTTGCTGCAAAGGGAAATGATGACCAAATATTTGAATTTAACTGATGAGAGCCAACACCTCTCTGGGTATTGCGCTTCTTCTCTTTGGTAGCTAAAGTGGGTAGCCAAAAAGCTCTTAATTCTCAAACCCACCTGGTGTTTGTTTCTTTTTTTTTTTTTTCCTGAGGCAATTGGGGTTAAGTGATTTGTGACTTGCTCAGGGTCATACAGCTAGGAAGTATTAAGTGTTGGAAGCTAGATTTGAACTCAGTTCCCCTGACTTCAGGGCTGGTGCTCTATCCATTGCACCACCTAGCTGCCTCATGTTTACTTTTTTTTTTAGTCCTCAAAGAGGTAGTGTGAACATGAATCTCAGCAATTTGAGCAGGTTATTTTAAATCCTTTGAACTTGAGTTTTCTCATCTAAAAAGTAAGGAAGTTAGACTGGATGACTGGGTGAATATTCTTCCTTAACCCATCTTTTGAAATCCTCTGAAATCATGGTTAATTGTATAATTGCTCAAAGTTATTAAATCTTTTAAAATTGTTCAATTTTTGTAATGTTGATGTTAAAATATATTGTTTTTCTGGCTTTTCTCACTTTACATCAATTTATATTAAATCTTTAAGTGTCTCTTTGAAATTGTCTTTTCCCTAATTTCTTTTTTTTTTTTTTTTTCCCTGAGGCTGGGGTTAAGTGACTTGCCCAGGGTCACAACCCTAGGAAGTGTTAAGTGTCTGAGACCACATTTGAACTCCGGTCCTCCTGAATTCAAGGTTGGTGCTCTATCCACTGCGCCACCTAGCTGCCCCCTCTCATTTCTTAATAGCACAATAGTACTCCATTTTATTTATAAATCATAGTATGTTGAGCCATTCCCCAAATGGTAAAAGGATGGTAGTCCAAATGAGGTTTGCTACCTATTTTGACTGACCATTTTTTGAAAATATAGCTGGGATTCTTGGCCAAGTATAAGTTAGACTAAGTGATTGTTGAAGTTCCTTTTAATTGTGATTCTATGTGATTAAGTAATGCTGTACAATCCAGACATAAACATGGCAGAGCTTTTCTGTTTATGAAAGACAAAGAATAAGCTTCTTTGTCTTTCTTTTTTACTTCTCTTTTTCAAAAATTGTTTCCTTTTTTTCCTCCTCCTTATCTGAGATGTTTGGCTTGTTTCTGTACATTGCTTCATCCCGAGTGACTATAAGGAATAAAAGAGCTTATGATCACTGGTATCACAACTTGCCCCTTCAGTGTTTGAGTATATGGAATAAACCCAATTTCTGCTTGTAATAAACATCACAGGGTAAATCATTTGAGTATTCCCTGAAGTCCTTTCCAGTTCTATTTCTAAAGGCAAAAAAAGTTTCTGGAGAGAAACTAGAGAATAAAAGGGGTAAAAAAAAATTAAAACTATTGGACTCACTATGACTTTTTCAGTGTTCATTGGGGTCCATTTGCCTCTTCCCTTTCTTAGCTATTGATTTTTTCCTTTTCTGCATTTTGCTGAATATTTTTGACACCTATATCTGGACTTTAGCTTTTTCACCTATTGTTGTGCCCTCATTTTTTGAAGATCAATGACATCATGGAGGAAATGTCTTGACTCATGTGTGAAATGGATTTAAGTGAGGCAGGGTTGCACAAAGTCATCAATCTCCCACTGTCATGCAGAGTCATCCAAGAAGGGCAAAAGTCAGGATGCCTAGGGATGACCTGGGATGTAATAGATGACCATGACATCTAATCATGCTCTAAGAGCTCCACAGGGTCTGCTTCAGACACCTGTATGGACATTGGAATAAATTGTTCTCATATGTCCTTTCTACAAGGGGAAGTCTTCATATGATTGAGGTAAATGGATACCCCTTCTGCCACAAACTCACCAATAGGTTTGAGGTTTACTATGACAGTAATAATAACACTTAATATTTAGATGACATTCAAGATTTACAAAGTGCTTTCCTCATAACCATCTTGTAGTATAACTGTTGTCTCAAGAGTAAAATAAAAGATCTTCAGTTTAGCATTTAAACCTTTTTACAATCTGGCTCCCAGCTACCAACTTTTGTCACATTATTCCCCTTGACACATTCTCTGTTTCAGCCAAACCAGCCTACTAGCTCTTATCCATAAACAATATTCCCCAAAGTGGTGCAATTGGTTTTTCATGTCTAGAATGTACTCCCTTTTTACCTCTACTTAAGAGAAATTATCATTAATTTCATCACAGCTCAGGTCCCACCTGCTACATGGGATCTTTCCTAATCATCTACTCCAATACCCCAGATATTAACTTACTCTCTCCCTCTCTCTCTCCCTGAAAATTGCTCTGTATTCACTCATTCGCATATATGTTATACCTTCCCCAGGAGAATGTATCCTGCTTAACAGGGAAGACTATTTAATTTTTTTTCCTAGTGAATGCAATTTAAAAATATAGAAAAGCATCTTTTACAGACCATAATGCTATACAATTAAATTCAGAATTAAAATCAAGGAGGAAAATTAGAAGAAATCACTCAGGTTTAAATGAAAATTAAATAATGTAATTCTGAAGAATAAGTGGATCAAAGAACAAATAATAAAAATGATGAATAATGCTGTGAACAAAAATTATGACAATGAGATGGCATAATAATGTCAAAACAGTCATTAGAGAAAAATGTCCATCTGCAAATATTCCATCAAGAAAAGAAAGGGATACCAAGGAACTGAGCATACAGCAAATAATACCAAAAACCAATAATTCTTTTAAAACCAACAAATGCAAAAATATAGATTTTAAAAATCAAAATTTTAAATAAAAATAAATCTTGAATCAATCAATAAAATTAGTAAATATAATTTTTTAAAAAGAGTGCTAATAACTAATGTCAGAGGATCTAGGTCAAAATTTCTAACATTTATACATGAGTGACCAAGGAGAGTTGACATCTGTGAACCTCAGTTTCTTCATTTCTAAAATGGGAAGATGATCAGATTAGATGGCTTCTGAGGTTCCTTCTAGTTTTAGATTTATGATTGTAAGACCTGTGTTTTTTTTTTTAAATACTAATAAAAATAGACTTTTTTTACTGACTATTCCCTGATGCTTGGATTCTCTAACTTTCCATCTCCATTTCCTGGCTTCTTTCATTACTTTCCTTTAATTAATCCGATCAAAGAAATTACTAAAAATCAAAAAAAAATCCACAGATAATAAAGAGGAAATAAAGAAAAGTGTCAGAAGTCTAATAATACTGAATTAGATGCCAACAAAAGTAAATATGTAAGTCAAATAGATGAATATTTACAAAATATAAAATGATTGACAGAGAAGGGGAGGGAAAGAATGTAAACAACTGAAACTTGGAAACAGGAATTGAGCATGCCATAAATTCCAAAGCAAATTTTATTGGACATTCAAACAACAAATAATTTCTGTGTCACAGAAATTATTTGCAAAAAGATAATAGGAAACAGCCTACCAAACTTCTTCAGTGAGACAAATATGGCCCTGATATACCACATAGAGAGAGAAAAGCAAAGAAAGAAAATTATAAATCATTGCCATTTATGAATATTGATGAAAAAATATTTAGCAAGATATTAGCAAAAAGTTTATAAAATATATTCAAAAGATTACTCACTATAAAACCCCATTGGATTTATACCAGAAATACAAGGTGATTTAATGTTTGAAAACCTATAAACTTAATAGACCATTTTTTGTTTTTGTATCTCAAGCCTCTACCATTTCCCTGCCCATACAAGGTGATTAATAAATGTTGACTGAACATAATCATCTCCCTTTTACTGAAGAAGAAACTGAGGTTCAACAAGATTAATTTGCCCAGGATTAGTAAGAATTGAAGAATAGATTTTAGCTATCTTTTGACTCCTTAGTTATGTAATTTTCAGTCAATCAATCAACAAACATTTATTAAGCTCCTTCTGTGTGCAGAGGACAGTTGCTTGGTATAATGGATAGAGTGGCCCAGAGTCAGGAAGAACTGAGTTCAAATCTGGGGCTTATATAATTGTAGGTAAATCCTTTAACCTTGTTAGCCTCAGGTACCTCATATATAAAATGAGCTGAGGACTAAAATAGCAAACCACATCAAATTTCAAATGGAGTTATGATCAGATATGACGAAACCATCACAACAACCACGTTAGGCATTGTACTAAGTACTGGTGATACAAAGAAAGGCAAAAGACAATCTCTACTCACAATCTAATGGAGAGATAACATGCAATACCAAAATAGTAATAATTCTTTTAAAACCAACAAACACAAAAATATAGATTTTAAAAATCAAAATTTTAAATAAAAATAAATCTTGAATCAATCAATAAAATTAGTAAATATAATAAAAAAGAGTGCTAATAACTAAAATCAGAGGATCTAGGTCAAAATTTCTAACAGACTAGTTACAAGATAAATCCAAAATAATCTTAAAAGAAAGTCATTAAGAAAGATTGGGAAAATCTTCTCCCAAAAGATGAGATTATAGTTGGAACAGGAGGTGGAGATGACGAGGAAGAGCATTCCAGGTTTGGGAATATGGGGAACAGCCAGTGAAAATGCCCCATTTTCTAAAGATGAAGTTAATTCATGTGAGGAACAGCAAAGTAGTTAATATCACTGGATTAGAGACTATTGGGTGTTGAGTAAAGTTTTGGAAGACTGAAAAGGTAGGAAGGAGTCAGGTTGTGAAGGACTTTGAATAACAAACCATTTTTAAAAATCTGATCCTGGAGGTGATAGGAAACCATTAGTATTGGGGTACAAGGAAGTAAGGGTATGGTGTGTGACATGGTCAGATTTGTGCTTTAGGATGATTAGTTTGAGAATTGAGGGGAGGATGGAAGGAGTAGATTAAGGAGAGACTTGAGGCAGGTAGACCAATCAGGTGATTACTGTAATAGTCCAAAGTAACTAGGCCAATTACTGACCTCCAGATGCAAGTTCAGTGCTTTTTCCAGTGAATCTCTAGAACTGGCAAAGTTCTCTAGAGACAACCAAACTTTCAGATGTTGGTAATGATGATAACAATAATAGTAACTTGCACTCATGTAGTATTTTAAGCTTTGCAAACTGCATATATTAACTCATTTTATCTAAACTTCCTTTTACTCCTATGACCCACCAGCCCCCTCCCTGCAATCATGAAAGACTCTTATTCCAGTAACCTTTTCCATGAATCTTTGCACCAGGAAATGAGCTAATTTCCTAGATCACAGCTAAAGATATTCAATGAAAGATAATTAAATGAAAACCTGAAACTTTTATAGTAGGTTTTATGAAACTGCTTTCCTCTGCCAAATGAATTTTTAACAACTGAGCAGAACAGAAGTTGCATGGAAAAGATTAAAAATAACTCTGCCATCATCATTTGGTTAGTATCGGAGAGTCCTTTTCCCACTCTCTCTTCTCTCCAACCCTGCTTTTGGAAATAAGTTTCTGGAAGCCAGTCATCTGTCTCCAACTCCAAAGAATGAAAGTGTCTTTCCAGTGGAAACAAGAAAATGGGGGCTCTCCAACTCTAAAACCCTTCTTCTAGAGTTGGAAGGAATATTAGAGATCATCTCTTTCAATATGTGCCTTTCCAAATGAGGAAGTGAACATTTAGAGAAATGAGGTGACTTGCTCAGAGTCACATAGACAATAGGCTACAAAGGCACCATTCTCTATAAACCTTGAACCATTCCATGAGCACCTTTTGCCTGAGAAACTAAAATAAACCTGAGATGCTTTGGTCTAACCTAAGGTTTCTACAACATTTTTCTTCTAGGATAATAAGAGATTTAACATAAAATGTGTCTTAAAAGGTCTTTAGGTAAAAAAAAATGTCTTAAAGGTTTTTCAAGGAATATTAAGGAATATTTGTTGAACAGGTGAGTACGTAATCCTAATCTCATTAGAATTGGTACACCTTATCCTCATGTATTTGATGCCCTACAACTGCTGTCCCTTTTTAAAAGTGTCATTTAGTCTGTGTTCTTTATAAAAAATAAAGTAATTTAGAATTAATTTTATTTTGAATGGATTTTGATATATCTTGAAATATCCAGAAAAAATTATGGTACATGTTCAACTAAATTAAGTAAACATTTGTTATTCACACACACACACACTACTGTGAAAGGTACCAAAAATACGAATGATAGTCCTTGCCTGCAAGCAGTTTATATTCTACTGGTACTCAACCACATGTACACAAATAAATATAAGGAAAATAGATGGGATGGAGAATTGTGAAGAAAAAATACTAATAAGGAGTAGAAAGGGAGGATTAGAGAAGTCATCATGGAAGAGATGACACCTGAACCAAAGCTTGATGTAAGGCAAGGATGCTGAGGGGCAGAAATGAGGAGGGAAGGAGGAAGGAGAAGGGAGAAAAGGAGAGAGGGAAGATGGGAAGGAAAGAAGAAGGGAAAGAAGGAAGGAATTCTTAGACTCTGTTTTTTTCTGACTCTAGGAAATGGTCAATTATGTACCTGACTGTCAGTTATTCACAGTGGCTGACACATAGTAGATGCTATATAGCTATTTTGCCCCTCTTCTCCCTTCTCCTTTTTTAGTATGATTATCTTGGGAAAAGACTGAAGTAAAGACATTCAAATGTTTAAATTTTTCCCTGTTTCCCTGTTTTATTTAGTCTAACAAATTTTTTGTGGTATGTTAAATAATTTTGATGTATTGAATGAGATAACATATAAATAAATCATTTCTCAAATCATATAAAACTCTAAAAATGCTAGTTGTTATTTTATTAGTTAAATTTCCTTCCAACCTTAGCCTTCTAATCTCATCCCTGATTTTTGTATTCAGCTTTATTGCCCTGACTTATTTCCTACTTCTTGTGGCTTCCATATTTACCCTTTCATACTAGTTAGATATCACTTACTGAAAACCATTTCCATATATAACTCTGGAAACCTCCCATTTCCTTCTTCAGTAACCTTTGGTTACTACATTTCTTTTCTGAGCTTTTTTATGTTGAAATTATTTTTCAACAATATTTGATCCTACGGATTTAGTTCTCCTAATGCAATTTCATTTGTTTATAACTCTTCTCTGGTGCACTTAGTATATGCCGTCTCATGGTCTCTGAACTGTAGCCACTAAGAGAATGACATTAAACACCAAAATAATCATCTTCAGTAACAGGAACATTTTTCCCCAAGCTTTTATAAACCTTGCACAAGTATTAATGGTGCAACAAATACTGCTAAAATAAACTATATAAACAGAGTTTATTATTTATTATTTGTTGCTTTCTCCTTTATTAATAATCAGTTATCCCATGAGCAGACTGGAGACTGCTTATGCAAAGCTGAAGAAAAGTAACTGAGTTGCTCTTCCATCAAATACATCATACTCTTATGCCTCCAAGCCTTTGCTTTTGCTTTCTCCTGTGTCTCGTCACCTCCTTTTATTCACTGAAATCTTCCACATCCTTCAGAGCCCAACTCAAACACCACTTCTCCTCTGAATCCTTTTTTGATCACCATCACTACTCCCAAAGTCAGTAATAGCCTTTTCCCTCAGACCTTACATAATACTTTGTTTTATAACCTTGGTGTACTTCTTATGTAATACTGAATGTTTTGTCTCTGTTGGTCTTATTTCCCTTATGAGTAAAGTCTGTTGTACCCTTGAACCTGGTCCATAGTCTAGAATAGAGTTTGGTGTCTTTTGGGTACTTAATACATTCTTGTATTGTAACTTATGCAGAAGTTAGATAGCAATGCCTCTTACTTTATGTAAAACAAAGATAGTAGAGCTCATTTGATCCCAGATAATGTGGTTCACTGGGAGCCATGTTCCCTTGAGAAGTGTCTCCTTATGTCAGGCAATGTCTGAATGGCCATTTGGATTCAGAACTTAGAGCAGTCCAGAAGTTATTGGTTCTATAAAAGTGAGTCCTAAGGTGCACAAAGCCTTCATATTTTGGTAAAGTGGAAGAGTTCTATTTTATTCTCTTTTCTTTCCCCTTTTCTCCCTGCCCCCCCCCTTTTTTTTCCTTTGAGACAACTGGGGTTAAGTGACTTGCCCAGGGTCACACAGCCAGGAAGTATTAAGTGTCTGAGACCAGATTTGAACTCAGCGCTGGTGCTCTATCCACTGCACCAACTAGCTACCCACTTCTCTTACTTTCTAAAGAGAATAAGATTATTATTTCTTTTATTCAAGGTGACAAATTCCTGTCTCCTCTTCTCTTCTCCCTTCTCTCCTCTTTCTTCCTTTCTTTCCTCCATGAATTGGGAAAGTTGGTTCCCCTCAGGAAAAAGAAAAACTGTTTCAGCATTTCTATCCAAGTGTCCAGATCGATATATCCACAATGCTACTTTGTCAGAGCTGTAACTAGGATTCTTTTTATTTATGGCAGCACAAATCATGATCCAAGCAAGCAGCAGCAGGAGTGCATCTAATTCTATTCTTGAAAGGAGCAAGGAAAACTAAAAAATGGAACTGAAGAGAGAGAACATTTGAAACCTCACAGTTACACAATCCAGAGACACAAAAAAGAGGATGTCCTATGCAAAGAACAGCAAGAAGACCAGAATGGCTGGAGCAGATGGAGAGAAGTAAAGTAGAAGACTGGAAAAGGTAGGAAGGGGCCAGGTTATGAAAGATTATGTGTAAAGATTATATGCATGGTGGAGAATAAGACCACTTGGTCATTAAATGGTTCATTTCTCTTCCATAGCCGTGTGTGTGTATGTGTGTGTATGTGTGTGTGTGTGTGTGTGTGTGTGTGTGTGTGCGTGTGTGCGTGTGTGTGTGTGTGTGTGTATGTATTGTCAGTGTTAGTGGGAGAGGACATCCTCTCAGCCTGGTTTGTGATGCATAAGGATCTGCTCCTATTATTTTGGAAGAGAGTTCTGATCCTTTGCCAGGCCTGCCAGGCTTCAATCACTAACCTGGTTCATGAAACCCCACCAAGAGGCAGAAGGCAGAGGCAGGTAGGGAAGTGGGTAGAAGAAGGTGGCCCTCCAACTTCCCCATGTACATGGGATTGACTCCTCACCAGAACTTGTCAATTCTTTGTTTTATCTTTCTAGGACAAGTAGCCTCACGTGGTAAGGTAGGAAGAAGAGGGAAATCTTGAATATGTTGCTAAGGAGGTGGAGTAGAGAAGAAACATGGTAAATTCATTGTTTCTGTATTTTAAAGAGTTACACATTTTTTTCAGAGATCTCTAAATGCCAGTACTTCCATCCTACTTGCAATTCTGCATCTTTGTCTCCTTGTTGTTGGGCTGTTTTGTGGAATGAGACAGAAACATATTCCTAGTATTTGTCCAAAGTACTTTTCTCTTTTTTTTTTTTTTTTGCCACATGTCACCAAACAATTTTTACAAGGAAAAATTACAAATGATAGTTCTGTAACTATAGTTCAGTTACATTTGAATTTAAAGCATCTTTTGGAAACTCGTCATCTAGCCATAACTTATAAAATTATTTCCAAGGGAAAATGTATCATCTAACATTTAATGAGACACATGTTGGAGACACACTTCTTCTGGTTGAAGAAAGGAAATGGTGGGGGTGTTCTGTGAATACACTTCCCTCTTCCCTCTTTATCCATTCCAGCCCCACTCTCTAGCACCAAGCATGTGAGAATAAAGAAATTTGATGGGTGAGGAACATTTCTTACTCTCTGAAGTTTTTGGCAGAGTCTCTTTTCCCAGGAGGTCATAAACTGGCCCTTCATTCATATAGAATGGTCATACCAATCAAATTACCAAACTGGATGGATGTTTTTTATAAAACTTGCTAAAATAATAAGAAAATTCATTTAAAAAAACATAAAATATCTAAAATATCAAGAAAAATTATAAAAGAAAATGACATTTCTGGATCTCAAGCTATATTTTAAAGCATAAGTCATCAAACCCTCTGGAATTGGTTTTTAAAAAGTAAAGTAGAATAGAATAGAGAGAATCAAAACCAATAAAACTCAAATATCCAGTGTTTAATAAAGTGGAAAACAAAAATTACCCAGGAAATATACCCTTCATTTAATAAAAACTGTTAGGAAAATTGAAAAGCAGTCTGTTAGAAATTAAACTTAGACTAATTCCTTATACTTTCTTCTGTAAAGCTTTCTAAATAGATATGCAAACTATATTAAAGAGTATACTATAAAAATTAGCAGAAAACTATATCATATACCTCTCATAGCTATGAGTAGGGGATTTTTAATCAAATAAGGAGAAAGGTAAAAACAAAAAATAAAATAGATAATTTCATGAAATTGAAAAGCTTCTTCACAGATAGTATTAATGCATCTAGAATGAGCAAAGAAATGCCTAAATGGGTAAAAAAAAAAATCATTGTATCAAATTTCTCAGATAAGGATTTCACATCCAAGATATATAAATTATAAATAAGTAAACAGATATGATGAAATACTGGTCCAATTCACTAATAATAAGATAAATGCACATCAAAAAGACCTTAAGGTTTCACCTAAACTCTGCAAATGTGCAAAAATGACAAAAAATATTAGTAAGTCAAAGTTGGAGGGGATGTAGAATGATAGGTACAATAAATGTTTATAATTTGAGGGGTGATTGTCTCTAGACTAACTCTGAGACCAATTGTTGTGACCATATTAATATGGCCAAAGGCAGTGCTACCACTAGCCAAATTGATACTTAGTCAACATTTCTGTTTTTCTCTCTAATTTTGGCATTTTATAACAAAATTTTTTCTTGAATTATTTAATGAATCATAGATTTAGAACTGGAAGAAATATTGAAAAAAAAATCCAGCCCAATCCCTTCATTTTATAGATAAAGAAACTGAGATCCTCAGAGTCATATAATTATTAAATGACAGAAATTAGATTTGAACCTGGAGTTTCTGAATCAAAATTCAACAGTCTTTGTACTATAGCATGCTTGTTTAAATAACCAAGAGAATTAGACAAGATTTGGAGTCAGATAAGATCCTAGAAATCATCTTGTCCAACTCTTTCCTCTTATAGATTGAATCTTTAAGAGGTAAGATGGCAAGTCTACTTGTATTATATATATATATATATATATATATATATATATATATATATATATATATATATATATATATATATATATATATATATATATATATATATATATATTATGTGTATATATGTGTGTATGTATATGTGTGTATATATATATATATATGCCATAAGTGCATATTACATTTAGTATTTCCCCTTATAGAATGTAAGTACCATGAGGTAAATAAAGGCTGTTTCTTTTTTGTCTTTTTATCTCAAGCTCCTAGTGCAGTGCTTGGTATATAATTGGAACTTAATATATATTTGTTGATTGGCACTGATTGATTTGGATCATACAACTACTAATCACAGAATCAGGATTAATAAACCTGAGTTATCTGCCTCTGAATTAAGCAGTTTTTATACTAAATCATGCTTCTTCCCAGTCAGTATTCACTGAAGAAAACAAACAATTGCACTATTTTTCTATTTGAAAATAACCTGAATTACATAAATAAAGCAAATTCTTTCCTTTTGGTAGGGGTGTGGGGAGTGGCGCACTGGTTAGAGGAATAACATGGATCATTAAACAAAAAGATTTCGCTCCCAAGGGCGTCAAAGCCCAATAAATATTTGTTGAAAGAATGTTTATTATGTGAATCAGCCAATTTCACCAGAGCTTTCAGAAAAACTTTCATCATGGAACAAGCTTTTCTTATTTGACCCTTATATTTTTTTAAATGAGCTGCCAATTGAGAAAAAAAAGGGCATTCAAATTTAGAATTAAAAAACAAAAACAAAAAGTGTCTGAAAGCTACAGAGATTGAGCCATTATGCAAATTCAATTTTAGGGCTCAATTTAAGCATCAATTTCTAATTTCTTAATTGAGAGCTCTTCTGAAATTCAGTTTAACAAACATTTACTGAACTCCAACTATATGCTAGGGACTGTGTTAAATTCTAAAGATACAAAAGCAAAAACATTCCCAAAGAACTATATTCTATAGAGTTAAACATGATTTTCTTGTTCTATTATTAGGTTAAATTATGATTTTTGACTAGATGACTTTTATATGCTGGCTGTCTGAGCCTGGGCAAGTCATGTAACATCTTAGTGCTCTAAGAGGCTCTAGAAAGTGTAGAAAAAGTGCTGACTTGCATGAGTAGATGGAGTTGTCTCATTTTAGAATTCTTGTTACCAATGGAATCATAAGACCAAGCCCTATCCCCCACCTTATTCATCTTAAACCATTATCAAGCATTATAAGATCACATCCTCTCAACATAGTATCTAGTAACTTTGCATTTCTCTTTTGCTCTTTGATATAATATTATACTATCTGGGTTTTGCATCTTTCAGAAGTTACTCCTACCTCCTACTTGGTTATCAAAGTATCAGTGTTTGTTTCCTTTGACATTATTGGCAAGTTGACAAAGTGACAACTTGAGTTACATGGTTCTTCTCTACAAAATGGCATTAAAATAGACTGAAATCTAAAGTTGTCTTTTTTTTTTATCAGTTTGACCAAAATCTGAAAAAATAACTCTTGACTATGATGCACTGAAATGATGCAAATATTAACAGCATCTGAATTAGGCTTATATTATATTATGACTCTCTCTTTTTCCTGGCAGAGAGATCAGCACAACTTTTCCTGCCAGAGGGACATCCAGGGAGGATCCCTAGAAAAATGTCACATTTTCCATTCACACTATTCATATTTGCTAAAATATTCTCTCAGCTTTTATTACCATTAGTGTGGAAAAGTAGAGGGGGTAACACTTCAGCCAAACTTATTATAATAATAGGAATCATAGCTGATAATAATTGCTAATATTTACACGTAGCATAATATGTGTTAAGCACTTTGTAAACATCTCATTTGATCCTCAAAACAATTTTGGATGGTAGGTGTTATTATTATCCCTATTTTACTGATAAGGAAAGTGAGGCAAATAAAAATTATGTGAATGTGACATGCCCAAAGTCACACAGCTAGGCTAGATTTGAAGTCAGGGTTTCTCCAGTCCAAACCTGGAATGCTATCAACTGTTTTACCTAGCCACCTATGAGAATATTACCAAGTAATCTAGACTCATCTAAGCTTACTTTTCTAAATTTATTTTGAGCCAGATACCCATTACCTACACCATTACTATACCAACTCCAAGTTGATAGGGAATTCAGGGACCATTCATCATGCCTGAGCAAGAATTTCCACTACAAAATCACAACTCACTATTGTCTAAATTATGCTGAGAAATCTCCAGTGAGTAAGGCATCCCATTTCACTATTGAATAACTATGATTATTAAGAAGTTTTTTCTTACCTCAGTCCTACGTCTGTTATTCTGCAAATTCCATTCTTTGCTCTAGGAATATGGTGGCAAATGTTTAATGCACAACTCTCTCTCTCTCTCTCTTTCTCTCTCTCTCTCTCTCTCTCTCTCTCTCTCTCTCTCTCTCTCTCTCTCTCTCTCTCTAAAAAGGAACATAACAAACTTTAAAGATTAAACTGTATTATTAACATTTTGCCCTACCTATTTTGTATAGGAATCTGGATATAGTCAAACAGGAAATACAATGTTTAAATATCAACATTTTGAGCGTAGTGACATCATTCTAAATACCAAGGCTAGACAAATCAAGAGCCAGAATTAATGTTGCCAAGAGAAATATCAACTCCCTCAGATATGCAAATGATACTATTCTGATGGCAATAAGTGAAGAAAAATTAAGAAGTCTCTTGATGAGAGTAAAAAAGGAGAGTGTAAAATTTGGCTTGAAATTTAATATTAAAAAAAAATAATCTAAGACCTCAGTAACTGGTCCCAATATTTCTTGGCAAGGAGAGGAAGAAGTAATGGAACCAGGGTCAGATTTTATATACTTAGGCTCAAAGATCAGTGCAGAATGGCATCTAAAGTTATGAATTTAGAAACTTGCTCCTTGGAAAGAAAATTATGGCAAATCTGAACAGCATAAAAAGAACATCATAAAAGAGACATCACCTTCCCAACAAAGATCTATATAGTAAAAGCTGTATTTCTTCAGTAGCAGGGTATGATTGCAAGAATTGGACCATAAGGAAAGCTGAGTGCTGAAACATCAATGTTTTGAACTTGTGGTGTTTGGAGAAGTCCCTTAGAAGTTTTGAGAGTCCCTTAGACAGCAAGAAGATTGAATCTGTCAACATAAATTCAGACTATATATTGGAAGGTCAAATACTGAAGTTGAAGCTTAAATACTCTGGCCATATAAAGAGAAGATATAACTCATTGGAAAAAAAACTCTGATTTGGGAAAAAATGAAGGCAAAAAGAGAAGGGGATGATAGAGGACAAGATGTATAGATAATGTCATAGAAGCAATGAACATGAGCTTAGATAAACTTCAAAGGATAGTGGAGTGTAGAAGGCCTGACATGATATGGCTTGGACATGCTGATCGACAGCAACAAAATATTATCTAGAAAAACTTTTTAAAAACCCAAATACAAACTCTTATTTATGATATTTGCTGATTTTAAGATGTAAATGCTCATAATGAAAATTTAATAATCAACTCCAGAGCAGGTAGGAACTGGCTGCACAATACCCCTGAATTTTACCTATTTCTCCTCTCTAGAAGCTTGACAGCCTTTTAGTACTCAGAGATTATTCTTTCTCCTTCTCTGCCTTGCAAGATTTCTCTTCTCTAAAATAAAGACTCCAACTTCCTTCAACTGAATCTTATTTGTCAAGAACTCAAGGATCTTTATCATTGTGATTCCTCTCCTCTGAAAATTATCTATCTTGTCAATATATTTCCTAATATATAGTACCCTTAAGCAAATAAAATGCTACTAATATTAGGATCATAGAGTCAAATACAATTGAAAATGACTAAAAAATAGCATTTCTAAAAGAAAACCAAATAAGATTTTGACTTGTGATAATGTTCATTTAATTATTCAAAATATAGAAGAAACAATGAGTACCAATAAGAAAAAACAGGTTACTGAATTATGAACAATGGGAATTTTAAGAGAAGGATCACTCCTTCTTAAAGCTCTCAATAGTAATAAGTAATAAACAGTAATAAGGCTAAAGCTTAGTATTATCTGATATATAATCTAGATTTAGGAAGTGTGGATTTCAAAAATGAGAATAGGAAGCTGTTTTCTATTGTCTAAGAAATCTGTAGGGGAAGTTGGGCAAAGAATACTGGAGGTCCCAAGAACAAAATTCAATTCTGTTTTGCAAACATAAAGATGAAATGGGAGTTGTCTAAAAAGATCAATGTGGATCTACAAGGAATTCAGTGGATTCATCAAATACAGGTTGTGCCAGACTATCTTCATTCCCTTTTTTGATAGGGTTACTAAACTGTCAGACCAGGGGGATATAGCTGACAAAGTATGCCTATGCTTTAGTCTTAAATTTGACAACAACATAGAAGAGAGTAGAATATTTGAACTTGGATTCAAAAAATCAACTGCAAAAGAACAAAGCAGGAAGCGTGGGGAGTTAATGATTCATGTAAAAGAAACTGAGAATGCTTTAGATCACTATAATGATGATGATAGCAATGATGTTGATAATGATAATGATATTAAAAGCTAGCATTTATATAGGGCTTTAAAGTTTGAAAAAACACTTTACAAACATTATCTCATTTTATCCTCATCACAACTCTGGTAAGTATTATGAAAGTCAAGTCAGCCAAATCTTCATCTACATATATAAAAGTACAGGGTCCAGAATAAGGGAGATGAAAGTCCTTTTGTAATATTTTTCAGCTTTTCAAATTTTTTAATTTTTCAATTTAAAAAATTTATAGTAGTGTATTCAATTATAGGTACAAGATTTTAGGAGAGGCAATGAAAAATTAGAGTATATCCAGACGACAGTGATCAGTAAGTATGATGAGTGAAACTGCGACTTAAGAAAATTGGTTGATGGAACCAGAAATGTTTAGCCTGGAAAAAAGAAGGATTAAGGGGAACATGATGCTGTCTTCAAATATTAGAAGGACTGTAATGTTTAAGAGAGACTAAGTTGTACTACATAGCTATAGAAGGAATATGAAGGAAGAAAAGAAGGAAATAAGCTTTAATTAAGTGCCTACAATGTGCCCAGCAATGTGCTAAGCACTTTGTAAATATTATCTCATTTGATCCTCACAACAACCTTGGGAGACAGCTGCTGTAACAATCTGCATTTTACAAACAGAGGTGTATAAAGATTGAGTCATTTGCTCAAGGTCACACAGTTAACAAGTGTCTAAGGCCAGAGTTGATGCATCTACTTACTTGCCCCATTGTCCTACTATTGGAGCAATAATAGAAGGTGTAGAGAGTTAAAGTTTTGGATTAATGTAAAGGAAACAATTCCTAGCAAGTGGAGCTGTCCAAAAGTGGAATGGGCTACCTCAAAATGTAGAGTTCTTCACCACAACTCTGGCATTCCTTCCAATTCAGAGCTTCTGTGACTCTACGAATTTTAACGTTGTTTTTACCATGAGAGCAGTGAGGTCTTATTCATTGCCTTTAGGTGAGAAAGCCAAGTCTTCGGTCACAGGTAAAGTTTCTCTAAGAGAAAACTTATTTTTTACTACTCTACTCAATTATGTCATCATATGTTACCAGCATGGTTCTGCTACTCGAAGCCAGATTGACATTAAAAACCTCTGGACTGCTTTTTAAAAAATTATCTTCTTCTATCCAAACATATTCTTTTACCCTCCTCAACTCAGAAGACTATCTCTTATAACAATTTAAAAAGAAAAGGAATAGTTTGGCAACATTAACATATCAATCACATCTGACAGTATATACACTACTGAACTCCCACTTCAGCAAGGAAAGTATTCTTTCTCAACTTTCCTCCAAAGCCAAGGTTGGCCAATATAATTATACAACATTCAGCTTCACTATTTAGTTCCCTCTTTTTATTTTGTTATAGACATTTCACACATCAGTTGTTTTTGTTGTTTCTACTAATTATGTTGAGCATCAATTCATATCTTTTCCATCTGAAATCTTCACGTCTTGTTTCTTATAGCAAAGAAATATTTCATTGCATTCATATTTCAGTTTTTAAGTTATTCCCCCAATTAACAGACATCCACTTTATTTCCACTTCTTTGCTTTCACAAAAAGTGTTTGCCATGGATTTTTGAGACTTTTCTATCTTCAACCTTGCCTTCTGGGCTAGATGTCTAACAATGAAATAAAGATCAAGAATATGGCAATTTTCATTATTTTTTGGAAATAATTTTCAACTGTTTTCCAAAATGGTTGGGTTGGTTAATAATTCCACCAACAGTATTATTGTGTCTTGTTTTTTCATATCTTCATGATATAGAAAAACAACTTCTTCCCTCTTTGTCATCTTTGTCAATTTTCCAAGAATAATATAAAACCTACAAGTTATTTTTAGTGTCTGAGTATGTCCTCTTTAGTGACTTGAGTAATATTTTATTGGTTGTTAATGGTTTGTGATTCTTCTTTGAGGAATCATTTGTTCATATCCATTGGCTACTTAGTGTCAGGGCTACTTTCACTCTTCTTTTACTTTGTTATAACTATATATCTTAATCACCGAATGAATGTAGCCTCAGTCAAACTGAGACTTGTTGAAGACTTTAGCTTTAAAAAGACCAAGGTCTCCCATACAGAGCCATCTCCAGTTATCTTGATCTATATCTGGCCACTGGACTCTGATGGCTCTGGAGGAGAAAGTGAGGCAGGTTACCTTGCACAGCCCCCCCCCCTCACTTCAATCCAGCTCACTTGTATGTCACAGCATCACCTCCCTGATGTCTTGGTCCTCTTCAAGAACGAAGGACAAACACCAGTCAAGGGATGGCCATGTTATTTATTCTTTCTGGGTTTACTCCAGGCTCCTTCCCAGTAGGAAGTATATCATAAAAAGAGAATTTATTACTATATAGGCACAAACTTGGGTTAGTAACACTGAAATACAACTGTCTTTTCCTCTCAGAAAGTTTATATTTCTTAAAAATCTTTCCTATAAATTTAAAGTTTCTGGTTGCCTACAGAATCATAAATATAGCATTGGGAAGAACTTTAGAAATTATATTGTTCAACTGCCTCTTTTTTTTTTTTTTTTTTTTTTTTTTACAGATAAGGTAACTGAGGCCCAAAGACATAAGTGAATTTCCTAAGGTAATACTAGTCTAGATAACAGGTAGAGCTGAGATTAGAACTTAAGCTCTATGGCTTCAAATTCAATATTCTTCTGCACAACATTCCATTATTATTGTTGTTGTTAATTCATTTATTATGTTTCTTCATTTATCAGTAAATAGATTGTAATACAGAACTTGGAATTATACAAATCTCAATAATGTGTTAGAAATTTTGGAGAATCTGATCTCATTTTTAAAAATTAAGATATTAATATTTTAGAGATTATAATGTATTTTAGCATATATAATTTACTAATAAATTCCTTATTATAAATAGCCTTCTATAGAGTACTTTTACACATTTTGGTCCAATGCCTCTGAACTTAAACCACTCTTATTAATCAGAATTCAGTTCACAAGAGATGGTTCAGTAATTGAAATTTATGTGTTCCCCATATCTCTTTCTTCCATTTAAGTGACTGACCTACACGTTTGTATTTTGTGCACATTAAGAAGACATTATCAAAACTATCAAATTTTTTTTAGAGATAATTTTAATCTATTCATTTGCTCTGTTTTCCACAGGGAATACAGACTCTCTTCTCTGAAGTTTAGTTAAACCCATGTAGTATGGGCTAGTATGACTCAGAGGATTTCAGTAAAGAGTGTCGCTAAATCTTTATTTTGAAATGTGAGTGAAATCTCTCACTAGCAAAATTAAAGAGTGAGAGACTGCCAAGAAGGCAGAATTTGCCGAAAAAGCCAAGAGGCTTGGCTTTAACAGAGAACAGTCTGTCCTTAAAAATCTAAACCAAGTAGCTTGTGTCCAGTTCTTAGAGAAAACATTTTCTCCCCAAAGAAATAACTACTTGCTTTCTGACTTCTTGGAGCTCTATATGAAAGTAAAAATTCATATGTGCATAAGTGAATTGATTATATATTAATTTGTCTCTTGATCATCCTCTTGTGAATTATCCCATTGTGGATTCTTGCTGGAAAAACTCAATCAGTATGAGACTGGGGACTACAAAGGGATTGTAATAGCAATAAATAAAGTAAATAAATGTAAATAAAAAGGAATCTGCTGAAAAAATAATTAATCCCAAACTTCTCTAAAGTACTGATGATTTGGGATCACTTATTACCTATTTACTTTGTTTTAAATTCCAAATGATCTCTAAGATCCCTTTCAGATATAATAAACGGTATGAACTTGTGAACTTTTGTTGTTTCCCATGCCTCTGACCACTGCCTTTCTGTCTCCTTTGCTGGCTTCCCTTCATCTCCCAATCCCAATTTACCAACATGTGATAAATGCCTACCATGTACTATGTATGCTAGAGGTTTGGGAATAATAGGTACACAACAGATCCCTTGTTGGAAGAGAGACTTGGGAGCAAATTTATTCTACTGAGTCATTTTAAAAAAAAATCAACAAACAAGGAATACATCAGATTCTAGTATTTTTTTAATCTTTCATTCAATTATATGACAAAAAAGTTGTTGCCAGTTTCTTTCAAAGTTTTTATCAAGCTTACCCTCAAAATGTGCATAGATCAGGGTCAGCTAGGTGGTGCAGTGGATAGAGCACCAGCCTTGAATTCAGGAGGAACCCGAGTTCAAATCTAGGTCTCAGACACTTAACACTTCCTAGCTATGTGACCCTGGGCAAGTCACTTAACCCCAGCTTCAAAAAAAAAAATGTGAATAGATCTTTTTAATAAAGAAATGAAAATTTTTTCATATTTTATATTTATGTTTATTTTATATATTATATATATATATATATTTATTTTATATTTCATATCATATCATTTGAATTGGTAGATACTGACATCTTAACCTGCCTTTAGAAGTATCATTATAATTTGAGATATCTTTTCTTGTCTTTTGGGATCCTCTTTTCTCAGAGACATCTCACCAAGTGGTTCCCCCTAGTGCTTTTTAGCAATTGTCTTCATATTGGATTTCCTTAAGGTACTTGATTTGATTCAGCCTTTTTCCTTGACTTTATCATTTTAAGTCAATTTTTTTAGAAATCATTTTTTTAGAGGCAATAGGGGTTAAATGATTTGCCTAAGGATCACATAGTGTGGCCAAGGCTGGCTTTGAAATTAGGTACTCCTGATTCCAAGGCTGGTGTTTTATCCACTATGTCCACTTTGCTTCTCTATGCTATCAACTTAAGGATATTAGGAATTTAGGTATTAGATTTCAAATAGAGATACTAACCTGCTTTTTATGTTTTCCATCATTTTGTTGTTCTTCCTGATAGTTTCATCTGTGAAAGGACATGGGATGATGGGGTATCACAACAAGTTTTCTGTTGAATTTTTATTTCCACTTCTTTTTGTTTGTAAAATTATTATTATTATTATTATTTTGCTGGAGCAATTGGGTTAAGTGACTTGCCCAGGGTCACACAGCTAGGAAGTGTTAAGTGTCTGAGGCTAGATTTGAACTCAAGTCTGGTGACTTCAGGGCTTCCACTGCATCAGCTAGCTGCCCCTTGTTTGTAAAATTCTACAATGATCCTCCTTGGTGTTTTGGAAATAAATTTATATTATAAAATGATGATGCCCTTGACTACCATTTCTTATTTTTTTGGCAAAGAGATAAGACGTATCTTGACTAAGCAGTTTCTAAGTTTTCTTGACCTTCCATTTATGCCTTATATCAGTTTTGTAATATATGGTGGCAATAAACCTCCCTAGGTCTTAGTCTTTTCATTTGTAGCACAAAAGGGTTGACCTAGATGACCATTAAGCTCCCTTCCAGCTCTCCATCTGTGATCCTATGATTCTAGGTCTCCCTGCCATGAGAAATTCAGTTACCTGAAGTTAGCTAATTGTTCCTTTGCTGCATCTACATTTAAATTGGCTTTCATTTTCTTCCTAACTGTTTTCATACTACATGCTTTCTTTGGTTTAAAGACCATTCTCCATGGCACAGAAAACATAGGCAAAATACAAATTCAATATCTATGCCTTTTTCTGTTGCTTATTATCATCGACCCCATTTAACTTTCTTTGATCATCTTCTTGCCCCACAAATAACTGAGAAGTGCTCTTTTGTAGTAAGTAATATTGATAATAATTCTAAGCTTTAGAATTGGGGCTTTACACTAAGATTAAGATTATTTTGACAGAATTGTGCTATTTTCCTATTCTTCCTCATTGGCCTGCCTGTCTCCATCTTTTGTATATATCTTTAAAAATTTCAAATTGATCAAAGATTTTCCAACATATTCATAATAAGTCTCTTTAGAAAGTCTCCCTATTTCTTCCTTACGGGAATCATTTATATTTTGTCATCACTATCCTATCCTTGAAAGCCTCTTGAATCACCTTCTCCTCTAGAGTATCTGATTTTAGGCAAACCTTTTCTAAATTTTTTGAAGTTCTCCCTTTCTAAAACTAATGTTTTAGACCATGCCCAATATTATTATTTATCACAAAATTTAGGTCAGCATGGGTATTTCCTTTAATCAGCATGAGTATTTCCTTTAAAGATTCTCATCATTTCCTTGTTGACAAGGGACAAGACACCTTGAGTCAGAGAATAGGAATTCTATTCTTGACTCTGATACTACCTATGGCATCTTAAGCAAGTCACTTAAACCACTGGCTCTCAGTTTCCTCCTCTGTAAAATGAATATAGAAGACTGGATGGGTACTGGGGTCCTTTCAGAATTATATCTAATGATCAAAATCCAAAATAGCTGTTCCTCTCATTTTTTTGAAGAATGAAATAATTATTAAGACAAATTGAGAATTGATCATTGGGTTGTAAACAGCAGTTTTCTATTTTATTTAAGGTTCCCATCAAAGCTATACTGTAAATCAGATTTGTGATCTGTTTCTGGAATTCATTCTCTTCTTCTGGTTAGGTGTCTGCATACGTACATGTATGTATGTGTGTGTATGTGTCTTTATAGATGATATTATTCTCTCACTTAATTTGTTTGCCTTGATTTCCCCATTTGTTAAATGGGGACATAAAAGCATTAACTTACATAATCATAAAAATCAAATGGAATTATACTTTCAAAGCATTTAACATAGTGTCTGGCATGTAGTAAGTTTTATATATATATATATATATATATATATATATACATATATACATATATACATATATATATAGTATGTTATATAATATAATCATATGATTTTAATTTTAATTATATTTATATATTTATAATTATAGCATGTAAATATATGTTTATAATGTATAATTTAATTATAATTAATAATTATTATATTATATATTATCTAAATGTTAGCTCTTATTTTTTCACTCTTTGATTAGTTCCCTTTGGATAAAATAAGTCTCCCATTGCTATCTTTCAATTTTGATCTATACTCCATTAAGTCCCAATGAAAATATTTTCCTGGCTTTTGTCTTTCCCTAAAAGGATTTTCCACTCCCATTCAAGTACTAAGGCTAATAAAACATTGAACACAGAACAAGTTTTGTTTATCCCAAAAGATAATCCCAGACCACAGGAAAGGATACTTAGCTCCCCTTTCCAGAGAGTTTCAAGATCTAAACATATTTCCTTTTAGTGACTTCCACCATTTCTCAAGATATAATTCGCAGCATTAGTAGAATACTAAGCCTTGATTGCTTCATGCTTCCCTAATATACCAATTTTTTCTTCCACTTGGGAATTGTGCATCTTTTTTTTTTAATCCAAATAAGACTATATATCTTTTTTTTTTTTTTTTGGCTTTTTTCAAGAAGGCTCTGAACCCCAGGCTTTTCTCTACTGAGACTCCTTTTTTCTTTATCTCAGGCTAATGCTGGCCTCTGTCTGTGTTTTCCAATAAATATGCCATGTATACTCAAAAGCCTCTTTTGAGATACCTATAGTCACCAAATTATAGAATTTCAGGGCTGAAAGGGACCTCAGAGGCAGTCTCAGTAGTTCCATCTACACATGAAAAATGATCTGTAATACACCAAATATAATAAATGATGATCTATTCTTTTCTTAAAGGTCTCTTATAAAAAGGAAACCTTCACTTCCTAAAGCGGCTATTGGCATAAATTTACCTCTTTGCAACTTTCACATAATTCTCTATTCTAGAGTCTGAGAGAAAAGGAAAACCTAATCCCTCTCCATGTGACAGCCCTTAAAAATTTTGGATAAAGCTATCTTGTTCCTCCGCAGTATTCTTTTCTCTAGATTAAACCTCTTAGAACTGAGCATCATAGGACATGAACTGGAACCTTTGAGGATTCTGGGGCTTTCTTGAGATGTCTTCAAGCTTATTAATGTCTTTCCTAAACTGGTACCCAGAACTGAATACAGTACTCCAAATGTGATCTGAGGAGGGCTGAGAACAGTAGTATTAGTATCTCTTAATTATTGAAAGCTATAGCCTTCTTACAAGAGACTGTAGAGCAAAGTGATTAGAGTTTAACTTCGAAACTGGTAAAACCTGAGTTTGTTCCATCTCTGAAACATACTGGCTTTGTAATTCCAGGCAAATCATTGATCTCTGCATTCTCTATATAACCCACTGAGGCTAAAAGTTGAATAGAATTTCCTCACACACAAGTTCCCTATAACTGTGCAGTCCCTATTCTATTTTTAAATGTAGCCAAAGGTGATATTAGCTTTTTTTGGCATCCATGTCATTTTAACGACACTTTTTTTTTTTTTTGCTACAAGTGAAAATTCCCAGATTTTTTTACAAACTTCTATTCCTCCTTTCAGTTAAATTCCACTCAAAAAGCTTATTATGTACTTTGCAGTATGATAAAAGCTGATAGTAAAAGATAGTATCTCCCTCAAGGAATCTTCATTCTATTGGGTTGGGACAGGGGCAGATACAATAAAGACACAGATAATTAAAATAAGGAGTAAAGGGAGTGGTCACTAATACTAGGGAAATGAGAAAAGGTCTCCTGTAGGAAGTAGCATGAAGAGAACTAAACAGAGATGAGGAGAAAGAACATTTTCTCCATATGAAGAGAAAAAGCACAGAGATAAAACACAGAAATTTGTGTGCAGAAAATTCAACTGGTTGATACAGAGTATACATTGGGGAGAATGATGTGCAATTTGGGAAGAAAGACTGGAGCCAAATTACAAAGGTCTTTAAAGCAAATGAATTTCTATTTTATAGTTTTATAGTTTTTATAATTTAGTTGGTTGTTGTCCTTTGTTCTCAAAGAGAAACAAAATGACATTACTATGTTAGAGTCAAATTACAATGGGTCCAAATGTGGCTGATCAGATCAAAATGAGTTCAGAATGCTCTATCACAAATCAGACACAAACAGTACATGTGGACATTTGTGATGGGTTTTCTAAGTGTGTGATTCTTATATTTTTTTTGAGTTACTGCAATTCTGCTTTAGTCATAGAGCACAGTGCTTTCTTTGGTCCTTTGCCAGCATCTCTCATGTCACAAATCAATTCCAGAGTTTTTCAAAGAGATTGTTTAAAATCACATAGGTAACAGGAAGCTACAGGACCTTCTTTAGCAGGAGAGTGATATAATCAGTTATGTAGAGGACATGTTGGAGAGAGGACAGACTGGAAATAAGGGAATCAGTTCAGAGGCTATTCCAGTCACCTTGGCAAGAACGGATAAGACCCCAACTTAAGGGTCTATACATATGGCCATACAAGTAGAAAGAAGGGGACTGAAGTGAAAAATACTATGGCAATTTCATCAGCAGAATCTGGTGATTAACTGGATAAGAAAGGGTGAAGGAGAGGAAAGAGTCAAGAATGATGGTCCATAAGCATGCAAACATGGGTTGTAGGAAAAAGTGAAGATCCTCATCAAAAATAGGAAAGTTAGGAGGAGGGGGAAGTTGGAAGAAAAATAATGAGCTATGCTTTGCGCATGTTGAGCTTAAGATAAATCTATTGATCATCAGACATGTTCAAAAAATGGAGATGTGGACTTGTAATTATGAAAGGGATTTCTTGAACTGATGTATAAAATTTCATATTTATATTATCTTATTAAATGCAACCTAATGCTCTAATCTATGAAGATCTTTTTGGATCCTGAACATATATCTTGTGATAGTTATTCCTCCCAGCTTTGTGTTATCTACTAATTTGTTAAACATGTTCTCTGTGCCTTTATTTAAGCCATTGATGAAAAATTAAGCCAAGGATCAAATACAGATCCCTGGAGAATTCCACTGGAAAGTCCCTTGAATTCTTGGAATCTGGTGCTCAATCCTACATCTCTGCATCTTATTCATAAGAAATTTTATCTCCTCTGTGCCAGTACTTAGACCTTTAATTTCTTTCTCTTCTCTCATTGTGATTCAATTACTTAAGAAAGTGTTTCCTTTCTTTCTTAAGTAATTGGCATAGAGGAGATAAAATTTGTCCTATCTGCCTATAAAATAATGGTCTATTTAGAAAACCCGTGGGAAATCAACAAAAAAATTAAATTTAGACATTTAAAAATTCTATTCAAATAGCAGGATACAAAAATAAATCAATTTAGATATAATAATTTTAAAAATCTAGGAGGAAATAATAGAAAATAAAATTCTATTTAAAAGAATTACAAAATGCATAAAATAATAAATAACAAAGGCAGACTCAAGATTTATATGACTAGAATTATAAAATTATAGAATTATAAGATAAAGAATGACTTAAATAATTGGAGGTCTATTCTCTACTCTTGGTTGCACTATGCTAATATAAAATATGATGATCTTATCTTAATTTACAGATTTAAGTTATAACTATTCAAACTATCACAGGGAAACTTTATAGAGTCAGACAAACTTGTAAAATAATAATAAAATAATAAAATCCATTTGGAGGAACAGAAGATCTAAAATATCAAAGAAAGGAAAGAAGAGGGATCAGCATTTGCAAACCTCAAATTACATGGAGTGTTCCAAAACTTTAGTTAAGCTAAATGGCTTAAAAATACACTAACACTTTTGAAACACTCTGCATTGTATAGCAATATCAAAATTATTTTGTACTGGTTAAAAAGTAGAAAAGTAGATCTATCAACAAACTAAATAAGGAAGAATTAGAAATAACTGAACTCGGTGGGTCAACATTCAGCAAACCCATAATTACTTGGGAGAATAAATTACTTGGGAGGAAAATTTCTTAGTTGTCAAAAACTTCTTGTAAAACTAGAATGTAATTAGGCTGAACTTAGCTTTAAGCCAATGTCTCATACTATATACAATATTAAATTCAAATAAACATGAGATCCGTATATTAAAGGTGACAACTTAGAAACCAGGCACATGTCACATATGGGGAAGAATTTTTGACCAACATAGAACAGTCAAAAAAGATAAATATTTTTGACTTCATGAAAATGAAAAGGTTTTGTACAAACAAATAAAAGTACTTTAAGAAGAAAAGCAATTGAAAAAATAATCAAATACCTTTGATGAGGATCTAACAGTCAAATGACATAGAGAATTAAGTCAAATATATAGTCATTCTCCATAGAAAAGTGGTTTAAAGATATGAACAGATATTTCTTGAGACCAATTACAAACTACAGTGATACCTCAGTACTAATTGTTGATTAGTTTCATTAGTCACAACAAGTGGTGAAAATGATGAGTACCAAACAAATTTTTCCTATAAGAGTACATCTCCAGTCTGCAGCCTAACCACCCCTCCCTACCCAATTCCCCAAAGGGATTTCCAGATGTGGAGAAAAAAGCCAGCCCAGCCCAGCCCAGCTGGGCTTCTTGACCCAAATCACTTCTTGAGAACTGCAATCTTTATACCCTGCCTCCCTCCCAAGCCATCTGAGTTTTCTGGGTTTCTTTGGTGGGGGGCAATTGGATGTGGAAGCAGAAGCTATGGTCCTGAGTCCTCTGCTGCCCAGGACTCTGGTCACTGCCAGAGGCTCAGGGCTGCCAAGCATCCTGGGTCCTGGTCCCCTCAGCAGCTGACACTACTCCCTCCTGGGCTCCTGCTGCTGCTGTTTGTGCCAATACCCACTGATCCTGCTTTTTCTCCTGCTCAGTGTGCCAGCTCCTCCATGCCCCTTTCAATACTACTGTTGTGGGAGGCAGGAGACTATAGCTGTAGCTCCACTGTGCTGCAGGAACTGCCCCGACCTGCTGGCATAGGTACAAAACCTCAGCATCATTACTTCTATCTGACATTGCTGTATACCTCTGCCTCCACTGGGGAGGAGCTGCCCATGGCTGAGGGCAATAGCCAGGTAGACAATACCCCTGGCCAGCCTTACATAATTCTTCTGCTCAACCAAGACAAGTGAGTGCAGCCAGAATTGAGCAAGCATCAAGCGCTGAAGCAATCTTTTTCTTGTTGAAATGCATCTAATACCAATTTTGAGTTTCAAAGCAGAGTGCTGAGGTACCACAATATTAACAGCCACATCAAAGATTGCTCCAAAGAACTAAGAACAACAGAAATGCACATCAGAATAATGCTAGCATTTCTCTTTATACTTATTAAAGTATGAAAAAAAAGATGAAAGCTGTCAACACTGGGTGGGCAGCAAACTGACACAACACCAGTGCCCTGTTGTAGAGCAGTGAATAAAGGACCTAAAAATTATACTAAAGAAGTTATGAAAATGTCCATATCTTTGACCTAGAGATCTCACATTTCATCATCCTAACGAGACCAGACAGAAAAAATCTCAGATATACCAAAAATATTGAGTAACACTTTTTGTGGTAACAAATAACTAGAAACAAAATTGGTACCTTTAGAAAATTCCGTAAATTAAGTCACTTGTTGCACTGTGAGTTACAGATATTTGATAAGAAAATTATTTTACTGGTCTTTCAATTCCTTCAGGCTTCTAATGGCAGAATTGGCTGTGACTATAAAGGTGGCATTTTGGGTCCATGCACCATAATTAGTGTTTTCATGCAGGATTCACAATGCCAGATACCCATGTCCCATCTCTTCATTTTGGTCTTGCCACAAAAGGAGCAGGTATACTTGGCACGCTAGCCAATTTCAATTTTCTTCACCATTTTTCTTAAAGATACATCATAATATGTTCCATATTTACAAACAATTCTGACCTTAGTATGTTTAGCCATGTTACCAGTTGTAAGGCCAGAGTTCAGAGAGGAATTTAATTGCAGAAAAGGAGAGAACAAATTGTGGCACATGAATGTAATGGAATATTTTATTGGCCTGTAAGAAACAAAAAATAAGAATTCCAAGAAGCATAGAAATAAGACAAAGAAATGACATAGAGTGAAAGAGAAGAAACCAGAAAAAAAAAACACTCATAGTTTACCACAACATAAATGAACAAAACAACAAAACTAAATGCCACTTAATGACTAATGTTAGCCCTGAAGATGAGTTAAAAGATGAGGCTCCATCTTTCCATTGTTGAAGTAATCTTGTTTATACTATCAGACATGATTAATGTAATGTAATTAGTGTGGGTGAAATGTTTTTTTTTTCCTTTAAAAATTATTTGTTACAAGGGATGGCTATATGGGTAGTTGAAAATAAAAGAATTTTTTAAAGAATTACTAATGAAAATTGGAATGAATAAATTGTTGTTTATCCTTTGGTTTTGAAGATTAGTAACATCAGGGGGATGATACCCTGACTTGCACATAAATTGGATTTAATGAGGCAGAACTGCATAATCATCAGCCTCATTCCCTTTTCTAGAGTCATTGAAGTTCAGTGGCAAGGCACAAGTCAATATGACTGGCATGGCCAGGATGACCTTAGGGTCTTCAATGTCTGAGTAAGGTTTAAGCACTTCACAGTACCTATTTCAGCCACCTTTATGACTGTTGGAACAAATGGTTCTCAATAGCTCATTCCTTGGGAAATTTGAATACTTTGGTCATTCCCCTAATTCAGCAGCTCTGAAAAGGGCTCAGCAAGCCCTCATACCAGAAGTACTAATCCTCCCTTGATACCCCATACACACCAAAATAAATAAAATAAAATTTTAGAGGAATTCTAAACCCAGAGACATCAAAGAGGATTTGGAAGGTCAGCAGAAAAGATCTGTGGCAACAGGGTGAGAATCCAACATGCAACACAATGCAAGCCACATCAGCGTTGCCCCAGTCCCAACCCCAGCTCTGGCCCTAAAGCCAGCCAAACAGGACTCTGTTGCTTTATTCAGTAGATCTTTCAGCTACAGTGGGGCAGGGACACTCCTAACAGTTCCAGGGCATAAGGAGGTAATCATGAAAGTGACTTAATAAGGTTTATCTTTTTACATTCCTCCACAGGAGGATGACAATTGTAACATTAGACCTTTATCATTATTTTGGCAGTTTGGAGGAATATATATAAATAGAGGGCACAGGTGTGAGGTGAATATGAAGGGATAATATCTAAACAAGTGATGAAATTAAGGATTGAGAGAGGAATGTACTGGGGGAAAGGAAAATGGAGAAGTGGAATGGTATAAATTATCTGCCATAAAAAAAGAGGCAAGAGAAAGCATTTACAGTGAATGGGAAGCAGAGAGGGATTGAGTGAACCTTACATTCATCAGAATTGGCTCCAAGAGAAAATAACTTACACATTCAATATGGATATAGAATTCTATCTTACCCTGCAGAAAAAATAAGAGGGGAATGGGATACAGGAAGTGGGGAGGGTGATTTAAAAAAAGAAGGCATATTGGGGGAGGGAGTATTTGATAGCAAAATACTTTTGAGGAGGAATAGGGTGAAAGGAGAGAGAGAACAGACTAAATGGAAGGAAATACATTTAGTGATAGTAATTGTAAAAATAATTTTCAAGCAAGTTCCTTTGATAAGGTCTTATTTCTCACACAGAGAGAACTGAGTCAAATTTACAAAAAATAAGAACCATGCCCTAGTTGAAAAATGTTCAAAAGATATAATCTGTGTACAAAAGTTTTTAAGTTCATGCTTATCTTTTGACCTAATAATATCACTATTAGGCATGAATTCCAAAAGAAATTTTTTTAAAAAGGAAAAGGACCCTATAGATACAAAATTTTTTTAAAGTTCATTCTTATCTTTTGACGTAATAATACCACTATTAGGCATGAATTCCAAAAGAAAAATTTTTTAAAAGGAAAAGAACCTATATGTACAAAAATATTTGTAGCAGCACTCTTCTCAGGGCAAAAAATTGGAAATTATAGGTATGCCTATCATTTGGAGACTCAGTAAATTGTGGTATGTGATTGTCATGGAATATTATTGTTCTATGGGAAATGATGAGCAGGCTGCTCTCAGAAAAAAAATTTGCAAAGTCCTCCATGAACTCAAGCAAAGTGAAATGTACTGGGTACAAAGTAATAGCAATGTTCTGTGATGAGCAGCAGTAAATGGCACTACCATTTCCCCTATCCCCCAGGCTCCCACCAAGGTGACATTTGTCCTATTATGCCCCATAACCAATTAGTTTCCAAGTCTTGCTAAATGGTTGAACTCCATTCTGTCTCAAGTTTTCTTTCCATTCCCAATCTTCCTTAAAAGCAGGTAAATCAACAAACTTTAGTGACATGAGATTATCTCCAAGACTAAATATAAAATCCTTACTTGGCTTTTAAACTATTTGATATCTTCAACCCTCCCTATATTTTTCCTGTTTCTTATGCCTCCCTTCCTTCCATATCCTCTATAGTAAAATGACACCAGTCTTCTTGCTGTTGCCTGAACAAAACTTTTTTTATCTCTTGATTCAGGGCATTTTCAATCACTATCTCTCATGTCTATGGCTCTTCCTTATTTCTGTCTCCTGGCTTTCCTGGTTTCCTCCAGGTCTCAGCTAAAATCCCCTTTTCTGCAAGAAGTCCTTCCCAAAATGTTCCCATTAATGTTAATTTCTTTCTTTTGAAATTATCTCTAATTTATCACACTTATATTTTGTTTGTACATAGTGGTTTGCATGTTGTCTCCTTCATTAGACTATAAGCCCCTTGAGAACCGGGACTATTTCTGCCTTTCTTTTCATACTTGGTGCTTTTCACAGTGTGTGGCTCATAGTAGTTACTATGCCTGTTGTAATAATGACCTGACTTCAGATGAAGAAATTAAAGCTATCTAAAGTCATATAAAAATGCTCTAAATCACTATTGATTAGAGAAATGAAAATTAAAACTCTGAGATATAATCTAACAGATTCACTAATATGACAAAAAAAGGAAAATGATGAATGTTGAAGATGATGTGGGGAATTGGAACACTAAAACATTATAGAATTGTGAACTGATCCAAACGATTTGGAATCATGTCCAAAACCGTGAATACCCTTTGTTCCAGCAATATCACAGCCTGTATTTTCAAAGAGATCATAACAAAGGGAGATGTACTCACATGTAGAAAAATATTTATAGCAGCTTTTTGTGGTGGCAAAGAATTGGAAATTAGCAGGATGTCCATCAATTGGGGAATGACTGAATAAGTTGTGGTATGTGAATGTAATGGAATTCTATTGTACTATAAGAAAAAATGAGCACACAGATGTCTGAAAAACCTAGAAAGACTTACATGAACAAATGCTGAGTGAAATGAACAGAATCAGGACAATATTGAACACATTTACAGCAACACTGTACAGTGATTAACTATGACTGATATACCTCTTCTCAGCAAAACAATGATCCAAAACAATTCCAAAAGACACACTATCCACATCTGGAGAAAGAACTGTGGAGTCTGAATGCAGATGAAGCATAGCATTTTCACTTTCTTTTGCTTTTTGTTCATGATTTTATCTTTTTATTCTGATTCTTCTTTCACAACATGACTGATATGGAAATATGGTTAATATGATTGTACATATAACCTATAAAAGATTGCTTGCTGTCTTGGGAAGAGGAGAGCAGGAAGCAAAATTTGGAACTAAAAATCTTATAAAGGTAAATGTTGAAAATATCTTTACATATAATAGGGGGGGAAATACCATTAAGGTGGGGGGGGAGAGGAATGTAATGGAGAGAAGATAAGAATTCAGGTTTTCTGACTTCTGGTCCAACATTTTTCTTATTATACCACCTTGTTCTCTTTGTTTATCCTTTACAAAGAAAGAAAGTAATTACTGGGGTAGCAGGAAAATTTCTTTAACAAGCAATTATGCTTTTATTTCTAGATGTTATAATTTATTTCATCAATGTTTTATTTTTAATTTGCCTTCTATTACACATACCAGGTCTCCACAACCAGTCCCAGAGATCTATTATCTCATTTGGCAATTTCAAGATATTCAGTGATAATAGTTATCAAATCTTAGAAAACAAGTAGATCCCATGAACAAAAGTTGGGAGTATAAGTGGATACAGGATATTACATGACATAGCTGTGGCTTAATTTTGAAAGTCCTTGAATGTTTTGATGACCTGCAAACCATTAATCCTTTTTTTGTGTTAAATGGAGAAGAAAAAAAACCTTTTCATACTTGGAAAAGTGGTCATAGGTAGATTTGATAGGAATACCTCTGGGGAAGCTGGATTTTTTTTCCCTAAGATGAGTGGCCAGATTGGCCAAGATCCTTGGATAAACAGGACTTCATGGTTTTAGAGTGCACGCTGTCCTGAAATGAAGATCCTATGTGAAAACAAGGGTGGAGTGCAAGAGGGAGTAGTCTTTGTGAAGAAGAAAAATGGACTTTTCAGAACAAACAGTGAGATGAAAAAAGCTTAGGAATCCAATGTGAACAAACTAGGACACTTTTTAATGAGTTGGCCGAACCATGAGTTGGTTATTGACTTAAGTTTTCATTTCCCAAATAAGAATATTAAGTTAATGGTGATGAGTACTAAAAGACAACAATGAGTTCTGGGAGAAATAAGAAGACGGGGAGGAAAAAGAAAGTAAGGGGTTCAAAACCAGAGATACAACTTGAATGAAAAATAAAGGCTAATGGAAGAATTCTACCAAATAAATTAAGTATAAGAAAGTCCAAAATAGGTGGTGATTGTGAGCATTAGATATTAGGGAAAATTAGGGAAAAAAAGGGGGAGAGAGAAAGTTCCAGGGCTAAGATGGCTAACTTCTTCCTGTTTTTCATTGCCACCAATTTGTGTCTTATCTTGAGTTTGCTGGAGTATCAGCACGGGAAGGCACCTAGGTTCACAGCCATTCCATCTAACCTGCTTCTAAAAGAAGAGCCTTTCTACCATATATCAGGGTTTATCCTCCATTAGCTTGAATCTCTCTCCTGAGGAAAGCACACTGTCATCCAAGGTAGTCCATTCCACTTTTAAATAACACTTTTGGCTACAAGTGTCTCCTTAATATGGAGCAAAAAATTGCTTCCCTGAAAATCCCATCAAATATTTAGAAGTTTGTAATTACTCAAAAAGTAATACTTTTAATAATCAGAACAAGTTTAAATTATCTCCCAGATGATAGCCCCTCAAATATACTTAAAAGTTTACAGTGCCTCAGTGAGTTTGTTTTCCATTTCCCGACCTCTTAGCTTTGTCTGTAGGAAGGAGATAACAAATTTCTAATTCTTTTTTGTCCATAAATGACTGCCTTTTTCCTCACAATCACCTTTAACCTTATAAAGGCATCTTTTTTGTGTGCTTAATCTTTCATGGGAAATATAACCG
Source organism: Sminthopsis crassicaudata (assembly GCF_048593235.1). Classification (NCBI taxonomy): domain Eukaryota; kingdom Metazoa; phylum Chordata; class Mammalia; order Dasyuromorphia; family Dasyuridae; genus Sminthopsis; species Sminthopsis crassicaudata. The sequence goes on from NC_133620.1 coordinate 59,570,455, forward strand.
AATATTTCAAGTATCTGAAATTTCATCTGAATGGCACTCACTAATGGAGATTGCAAGGGGAATACCAACCCTAGAGTATTATCAAGTATGGAGGATTGTATAGGTTCCCTAAGAGAAAGGAAGCTTATTGGAATGGAAAGAACAATTGTTAACTATGAGTTATGAATTATTTATGCCATTCACCCTGCTTGCCTCATTTTATACATCTGTCAAATGAGCTGGAGAAGGAAATGGCAAACCACTTCAGTATCTTTGCCAAGAAAATCTCAAATGGGGTGATGGAGAGACATTCATGACTGCAGCAACTCAACAGCAACAAACATACTGCAAATATAGCCATGTTTTGCTCTCCTGGATACTTCACATGTTAACTTTGTAACTGATGGGTTGAGGATGACGTAGTTTCTTTGAATGACTTTATTATGGTCATATGAACAGCCTTGGTTATACAAAGCTTGAGTTTAAAAAATGAGACAAATTCTGATTTCATTATTTCCTCTGGTTTTCTTAATTTCAACCATTTTACCTGACTTTCCAAGTGAAATTATTTCTTTTAAGCCTAATCTTTATGTTGGGCTCCAGTATGATTTATACTTACTCAAGAATTTGTCAATGCAAGATAAGTAGAAAGACAGATGTGTACATGTGTTTTCTCACTGAAAAACGTTCCCCACTGGAATCATTTTTCACCTATATGTATATTAAATTTTAATTTTGTCCCTAACAATGTAATAACTACAATAACAGGGAATATTTTGCCCTGTGGTCGCTCTCTGGGAATATTCACCAAAATCCAAGGGGCAGGTTCTAAGTCTTATTGGCAGCTTTCCGAAGCAAAAGTCATTACAACTGACTAGGTTTTCTATAAAGATACAGTTGTCATTATTCTTTCACTGACTTGGGCCCACTGGTTAGTATGACATTTAAAGACTCCTAGATGGTTGACTAAAGGAAAATTATTGTTGTCCAATGATCCTGGTATGTTATTTCTAACAATACCATCTTGCTGCCTCCTTTGTCTTCACCTGTCCATTGACTATACTTGCTGATTAAATGACTCGTGGGTGAATATTAAAATTTTGAAATCAGAACTACTATTCTTTCCTTCCCCCATTTTTCTAACTTTCTAAATTCTCTCTCCTTTTCTGTCAAGTTTTTCATTAGCTATAGAATATAAAAATACCTGGGAAGAAATTAGCAAATGTCTAAACATCAAAGAGCAAAGTTAACAGTATCTTTAGATTTTTTTCTTTTGTCATTTTATTGTTGATAGAAGACAATATGATTTTTCTAGGAACACTTTTTAAAAAATAAACCTCCTGATCAGTGTCAAACACCAAAGTGAAGAGAATGAAGTCTTTCTATCCTTATAACAATTTGATTTTCAAACATCAATACGCTAATTAATTCCTGTATTAATCACTGGACAGATAAGAAATGACATCTTTCTCAGGATTTACAAGATATAATTGTCTAAACATGAACTGATATTGTGGGAAATTTATCCTAAATTACTTATATCAATTCATAAGATGTATATGATTGTAGAAATACAGTATTTTACTATAAGGCCAGGAAGTAGATTTTCTTAAATCGGTTTTCCTTCAGTCCTTACATACCCAGAATAGAAAAAGGCAAAACACATAATTTTCATCATTGGGTATGTGAAGAGATTTTCATGATGCTAAGAAGCTACTTTTTAATTCTCTAATGCCAAGAGATTAGGGTTGTGGAATAGGTGGGCTACAGGGAGTGAGAAGGTTCCCAAGAATGAGGGAGGATACCGACTATAAAGTTTCTCTTTATTAGAGTAAGGGAAGGGATGATGTTCTAGGCCAGAATTCCTTCTCCCGAGAATCTCTGCACATGTGAAAGAGGGAGCTGCAGACAACATCGATCAGCTTGGAAATCTCCCACTTGAGGCTTTTAAGCTACTGGTAGATTCCCATCTACTGGGTGGAGACCCCTGAACTATGTAAATAAATGTCAAATGAAACCGATACCATTTTTTGTTTATTGCCTACTAGACTATGCCAATAGTAATAACTACAGTTTCTTAGGTGAAAGCTTTTTGTGCTTGGCTATCTCTATTAAATGGTATGGTAGCATATGTTTAGAATTAAATTTTATGGTTTGTTGTATTCAAAGTCCATAAAATCAAGATCATAAATATATAGCAAAACTTATGAATACTTCAAATCCAAGTGAGAGAGATTATCAACAAAGCACTGCTCTCACTAATCCAAGAATTTGTTTTTATAAAGAAATGCCAATATCTCTATACAGCCTACTGGCTTCAGCCTGTCCTAGATCCAAACCTCAGGGTATGGGTTGGGTAAATGGGCTGAAAGGACCCACACTGATTCTGCTGTCCCTCTAGCTGACCTAAAATTGTGTAGCCCATGTAGCAAAGCCAGGATCACTGTATTTCTTCTGAACCCTTAAATCTGAATAGGTGTCAACATGGATCCATACTAATAGCTACAGTCTAGACCTTGAAGCTATTTCAGTTACCCTTGATATTTGAGGTGTAGAAAATGGACACTTACATAGTGATTAGAACACTCAATTTGCTTCTACTCTGACCTTTGTCAAGATAGTCAGATACCCTAAGAAGCCAACTATTTACTAGTCCTTGTATAAAAATTCCTTATCAAAATTAACTTTGTTAATGCTCTTAAGATTAGAAATATGAAATTAGGACCTTGATACTTGGCTTTAAGGGCAAATAATTTTGTATAACTGCATAAAGTAGTATTTTATCTCACTATACATAAATGGTGTAGTTATGTTACCACTTTTTATTTTTTGCAAAATAATATTAATCTATAATTTTTCCTTGGACTTTAAATTATGGTCCTATCTCTTAGGGGAATTACAGTCTCCTTGAGAGTGGGAAATATAGTAGATTCACATGAGTATAATACAAGGAGAATGTGACAGGGACAAAGGAGAACTTGGAAGTGCTTCAGGAAAGTCTGTGCTACACATATATTGTATCTAGGTTATATTGTAACACATGTAAAATGTATGGGATTGCCTGTCATCAAGGGGAGGGAGTAGAGGGAGGGAGGGGATAATTTGGAAAAATGAATACAAGGGATAATGTTATTAAAAATTACTCATGCATATATACTGTCAAAAAATTTATAAATAAAACTTAAAAAAAAAAAAAAAAGGAAAGTTTGTGCTAGGAAGCCACTTACAGTTAAAGAATCAGAGCAAATTTCTTGAAGGTAGAACCTGAGCTGGACTTTGAAATATTTCCAAATATTTCTGTTCTAGAAGGGATACAGGTGTTAACTGTAAAATAGTGTTTTCCTGGGGAGGGGGGTGGGAGGAGTGTTACAATCTGGGGAAGATACACCAAAAAAATTATAATGCAAGAAGTCTAAGGTATAAAGTAAAGGAAAGAGAGGAGAAATATGGTTTCTAATCTAGGTAAAGTTTCAGAGGTAGTAATATATGAAATGGGATTTTTAAATGGCTAGGCAGGATGGCTAATAAAGGTTTTGCACTCCTCTTCTGCATGCAGTATGATTATCTGTGTAAGTCATAGCCCTCTATTATGTCTTACACCCCTATGAAGACAAGGGCCACATTTTATTTCTCCCAACACCCAGCATCATGTTTTATACAAAGTAGTATATATTACATACTACTAGAAGACATCATAATTTGTTGAACTGAATATTTAAACTTTATCCTGACTCTGTAGCAATTAAGTATAAGCTTTCAAATTTAAGGTTATACAATAAACACAAATGTAAGTTTTTTGTGAAATTATTTCACTCTTTACTATGAAAAACTTAAAATGATTTTTACTGCAGCTAAGGACAATGTTTCAAAACACTGTTGTAAAAACTGCAAATTTGGGAGCCAGAAACATACCTCTTGGCATTTTCTCTTCCCCAACTATAATTTAAAACACACCAAAAGCACTTTTCAAAAAAGCTAAGTTTAATGTGCTATATTTAAAAGATTTACACTTTTATCTAGACATAAACAAAGGACTTGAAATTTATTGCTAACATCTTCTGTTCTTGATACAAGGCACCTCTCAACAAATATCTGCAAAATATTAACTTGTGGGCTTCAAAAGATTCAGTTACTAATCTTTGATTTGTAAAGAATAAAATAAATGTCTTAAAATTGAATTATTATTCCTAACCAGTTTTATAAAACATCATCCTTCCTTAAAGGCTAAATAACTAATTATATTTTAAAAGTAAATAAAGAGGAAAAGGTCATCTCCTACTTGTATTTCAATAGTCTTGGTGACTTTCTAGGCAAATCTTTGGGCTTCTCCCCTGATATCATCTGCCATACTTTGATTTTAAGTCTCTATGTTTAGGAATAAAAGAGGTCTGCATATACTATTAAGTTTTATGTAGTATTAGCACTGGGTTTGACAAGAAACTTGACATTGAATCCTGGAGCTTCTTCTAACTAGCTGAGTGAACTTAAAGAAATGATTTAGCCTATCTAGGCTCTTTTGCTTCATCTGAATTATTATTCAAGTAATCTTTATGTCTATGTCTATCAATTTCTAGCAAACTATAATTTTCAAACTGTACACATCTTTTGATCTGGTGAAACCACTATTAGGGCTGTATCCCAAAGAGATCATTAAAAAAAGATAAAAGAGATTTACATTATGTATAAAAATAATTTATACAACTGTTTTTGGAGTGGCAAAAAAATGGAAATTAAGGGTGCCCATCAACTGAGGAATGGCTAAACAAATTGTAGTATGTGAATATAATGGAATATTATCGAGCTATAAGTAATGATGAGCAGGCAGATTTTAGAAAAACCTGGATTTACATGAACTGTGGCAATGTGAAATGAGCAGAACCAAGAGAACATTGTATATATAATAACAGCAATGTTACACACTGGTCAACTATGAATAACTTAGCTCTTCTCAGAAATACAATAATCCATGAAAATTCCAAAGAACTTATAATGGAAATACTATCTACATCCAGAAAAAGAACTGATAGAATCTGAATACAGATTTAAGCATACTATTATCACTTCATTATTTTTACGTTTTTCCTATTTTGGTTTGTTTTTTCTTTCACAACATGACTAATATATAAATGTTTTATATGCCCACATATAACCTATTTAAAATTTTTACCATTTTAGGAAGGGAAAGGACAAAGAAAATTTGGAACTCAAATTCCTTTTTAAATAAATGATAAAAATTGTCCTTACATATAATTGGAAAAAAATACTATCCAAAAATCTGTAATTCTATTTTATGACAAAATCTAAATGAGACTGCCTTAAAAAAAAAAAGAGTAAATTTTCTCAAGTACAATTCAATTATCTTCATTTTGATTCACGATGCTGTTTATCTGCAGTATGGAAGCATTGGTTTGTTGCAAATATAATTCATCAAGAAACATATTCACTATTTAAATAGAATGACACATTCTAAAAGCAAATGGAGAAAGGATTTTTGTTTAATCTATGTTTCAACTTAACTCTCTCAGATAGTTGGCTATATTGGTATTTCTCTGATACACAACACTGACTCAATTCTATTATAATTAAGGGTGTTAGTTATGTTTGAATGTACTTTTCAATAGATTTTGATCATCTTATTGACTGCAACAAGTAATCATATGAAAATCATATGTGCTCTTGAACACAATTTAAATATATATTTGAACAGACTAATAATGAGTAGCTTCAATCTATTAGGTGCTACACAGAAGGGTATTTTGAAGTATGCTAAATACAAAAAGCTGCCCAATATTTATCCTTGGAAAAACCCAGAGCTGGACAGATTTATGGAAATGTGATTTTTGTGGTGGGATTTAAGTAAAAGACAAGATCAGAGTATAGATATTAAGTGGAAGTTTAATCTAGGTATCACAGAAGAATAAATTTAATGTATGGACAGATAGCAAAAAAAGGAGAAAATTTAGACTTCTGAGAAGTAACTAAGCTAAAATGGTAGACAAAATTTTTTTCATACAATATTTTGCTGAAAACGAGGGTAGAATAAGCAAAGCACAAGAGTACAGGTAAATAAGAGGCACATGAAAGATCTGGCTGCATGAGCAAAGAAAACTCTCAGGATCTTTGAATGAGGAGTGGAGTGAGGAGTCAGACAACTCATTCTGTATTAAAGAAAAGACTTTAGGTGAGAAAAGAATCAAAAAAGATTTTTTAAGTATGAGAAAAAGTTACTCCAATGTTTTTGTGTTTTCTTATCTCCAAAATAGGGATAAGCACTTGCACCATCTAGGACACTTCAGTGCTCTGAAGAAAGCACACAATAAATTATAAATTGACATGTAAATGTAAGCTGCTATTAGGGAAAGATAAGCTGAGGTTTCAACAGGCTAAGTTTGAACCATAAGGCATATACAGTAAGACTATGAAGACAACTAAAAATAGAAAGAAATCAAGAGAAGAAAATATTTCCAAAGATTCAAAAAAGTTGTTGTCAGACAAATACTAAAAGATGTACACAATGTCTTTTCAAATTAATGTTAACTTCCACATTCAGGTTAATAATCAGTAATGTCTAGTGTCACTAAAATGAGTTACTTAAATGCACACTAAATAGCTATATTACCTTTTCCTCTAACAGACACTTCATAATTTTTCATTTAATATCTTGGTACTTAAAAGTAAAAAAATATATATCCCTGTTTACAAAAAGAACATTATTCAATTAGATGTGTTCAGTAGGAAAAAAAGATAATACAGCCTGAGCATTACTATTACAATGAAGAACATGCTAATGAATCTGTTTATAAGTATGATGTTCCAGCAGATTGTTGAGCTTTATACAACTAGGGCATAAATCATTAAGATCATGCTGTAGTCATGGCCACAGAGCCCCTAACTTCAGAAGAATTTGCAGAACTCTAGCTTTTTTCCTACTGATTCCCCACTACCCCAGATAATAGTAATGAACCTCCACTGTCATGGGCAGGACCAGCCTAGCTGTTGAATGAAAAAAAGGAGTAGCTAAGGAAAGGAGTGGGGAAAGCAAGTAATCAGAACCTCATTTTTCTTCCTCCATTTCTTCACTTTAAATTGGGATATAACTATAAAATTATAACTATGCGTTATAACTATAACACATCACAAAATGGGTCATTTAAAAAACATAATGGACAATGATGAGCAGGGAAATGAAAATGCAAATTAGCACCATTGTAAAGTTTAGCAGATAGTACGATCCCTGACACCAGCCCTGCAATATTTGAAAGTGCAAAATATAACTACATTTTTAAACTCATATTTTCTTTATTTTTTTTAAAGTAGTAACATTCTCTCCACTAGAGTCAACATTGGAAATATAGATCCTAGGTGTAACCTGAAGTACCTTTTGCCTTTACTACTATAAGGACAGACCAAATTTCCAAACAAATTTACTAAAAATATCCATGCTGATCATTTTGGTTCTAAGAGGTATCATTTGTTAAGTTTTTTCTCTACACAGTCAAGACTTGCAAATCCATTGAATGATGAACACAAATCATTATTTTGCCCACTCACTTATATTATAGTATTGGAAGAAACCTCCAAAATCACCCATTTGAAACAGAAATACCCTTTACATTTCCAAGTTAACTAGTGAACCTTTGTTTAAGATAACCCACCAAAAGGAACTCACTCTCCCAAGATATCCCAATCTACTTTTGGATACCTCTGTCAAGAAGAGTTTCCTTACAATGAACCAAAATTGGCCTAAATCAGCATTGCTTTTGTCTTCTGTAGAGTCATTAGTTGCTTTCATAAAAATGTTTAATATCTTGATTTTAAATCTAAAGGCAAAATTATTTCTTTTGTCAACAGAATCCCAAACCAAGTTCCTACTAGTTGTTATTTCAAAAAAGAAGCCAGGGAATGTTTTATAGCACACAGATATTTATCTCTGAAATTAGAAATGGTTCTTTAAAATGCTATTAGCAAATTACAAAATACAGCAATAATATTTAGTATTTTCATCACTTGCAGGTATCCCAAATATCCCTTACTATGCTTCCTCTCTTCATATTCTCTCCCAATAGTTCTTCTTAGTACTGACTCTAAAGAATCAAATAAATGAATTTCCTAAAATAAGTAATCTATAGACTCATTTTCTTTACTAAATATTGACATTTTCCATCTCATAACTTATTTTATATTAAAAATTTGTGAAGATGTGACTTCTAGACACAAGGATACTTGGACAAAGCTGTGGCAAAATCATTCAGTTTTCATTGTGGAACTTCGCTGTGCTTTTAAATGGACTTTGTATTTTCTTTTTGGCATGCATGAAGAACACAACTATGTTAGCACAACTCAGATTAAGCTTTTTAAAAATCTCATAGCCTGTCTCTATTTATTAAGTGAAAATAGGTCAAGAAAAAAGTTAAAACTTTCAATGTTAACCAACACGTGATTTTTCAGGTACAGATGATCCCATCTGTGGATTACTCAGGCTCCCGGAGGTTTCTCCTAGATCCTGCTACTTGCTTTTTGGCCATCTTGTGGCAAATTAGCACTTTCTATTAGAGAATAAATGGTAAGCAGGGAAAGGTGATCAAAGTCAAAACAACTGACTTTTGTTACTTGTTAGCAGCTCTAGAAAGAGGGTTTATTGAGGGTGAAAAGTGGAACAAACTAAATAAAGATTTCCTTTATTAATCATCTCTTAATTTCTCTCCAATTATTACTGGAGAGAAATGAAAGTTGGCTGTTTTTTATTGCAATGTGCCCATATATAGGAGTCATTATTCTCAAACATTCCACTGATACTCTCCTTTCCTTCAATTTCATTTCCTACCTTAATTGTGCGAGACTGTGCTTTAGGATTGATCAGAATACATTACTATAGCCTCAAAATAAAAAAAAAAATAGTTTTCACAAATTCTACATACAGGCAAAATAGGTTTACTGGAATGTCTTTAGTCACAGTTGAAAGTAGCAATATTGAAAACATTAGTTTCTTCATAAATATATGGAAGCCATTTCCAAAACCTAATGTTTTTACATGAGAAAAATTATACATTTTGTAATTATTAACTGACTCGTTACCATCCCTTTTTACATAATGTTTCATCTCTTATGTCCCACCCTATCCCTGAACTTGATGCAATAAATCCCCACCTCTCTAGTTTACAGTAGGAAATTGTGTTAAATTATAAATATCATCATCAATGTTTAACTCTATATACAAATAACATATTGGCAAGTATCTAGTTTCAAATTAGACTCCTATAATATGGCAAAGTAGATGTTTCTGTTTTAAAAATAAATTAATGAGAGCCTATTTTAGTGAAAGGGAGGAGGCTAATCAGGAACTTGTCAATGCTCCAATCTGAACTCGACACTTGCCTCTTTTTACTTCTTGGGAAAAAAACACTTTTGAAAGTCATATACATATTTTTAAAATTATGCAGCAATCTTCTTCTTCTTCTTCTTTTTTTTTTTTTAAACTTGTCCCAGAACAGTTTTATTGGAGATCTCTGGTCACTGAATCAAGTCCGATATTTCAGGACAATAGGAACTATAAGAAAAAAAAGAAACCAAGTCATTAAGAAGCATTTATTAAGTCCCAGCAATTGTAATACAAAAACAAAAGTAAAGAAAAGTTTCTGTTCTCACAGAGCTTACAATTAATTGGGTAAGACAACGTATAAAACTGTAGATATCTACAAAATGTAGTTAAATGTAGATTATCTGAAAAAACCATA